>NC_067398.1:114460195-114766981 GCF_016432865.1 Antechinus flavipes | reverse complement strand
CTCCTTTAAGTCAAAAAGAAGGAACTAGAGATAGTACTGATGTCACATCAAGGAAAAGCTTCTTTACAATTTCCATTTCTTCTATCTGGAATGCTTGAGATGCCACATAAAAAAGTTGTAGGTATGTAGATTTGATATGAAATATTTCCAATGTTAAATATATCTTGGGTAACGTTATGTTTAGTTGAGAATCACAACTTATTAACATTGAGAGTATTGAATATTTTTCATTATGTAGTCTAAAAACCTGGAATGGTTCTTTTCCTCTCTTAGAGATTAAGTCAGTGATTTATCATTGAAGAATATATTGCATGCACTAGTTTAATTGGAATAAATAAAATATTTTGTCAATACATTCATAATATTTCCTGTCTTTCTGTGATCAATATTTAGTATTGGCTACACTTATACTATAATACTTCAGGTCTCTTTATTCAAGAAACTCAATAGAAGAATCTGGGACAAAATCTCAACTACCAACAACTGACCTTCCCTTTTTCTTAATCCTAGTCTCTCAAATAAACACAGGATGCTAGAATTGTCAGGAACTTTAGAACATTCACTGCACAGTATCAGAGCTGGGAGGAAAGTTAAGACCTGGATGACAAAGTTGGAAGAATCTTCAGAATCATAGAATATAGAAGATTATAATTAAGAGACATTTTAGAAATTACCTAGTCCAAGTCTTCATTTTACTTAGGAAGGAACTGAGGACAGAAAAATGGATTACTGACTAATGCAACTTAGCTAGTAAATAGTACAGTAATATTTCTACTAAGTTCTTCTGTTTTTTGTTTGAAATTTTTTATTAATGTTTTATTTAAAGATATCACTGTAATTTTCCCAGTATCCTATCTACCTGCCACCCTATATAACAAATAGTATTTTTAAAACAAAAAAATCAACATATTGATCAACACATTGAAAAAATAGTCTGAAAATATGTATAATGTATAAGACTTCTAGACCTCCTACTTCTGCAAAGGGGTTGGATGGTAGTGTCTTTGCATATCTCTTCTTTTGAGCCAAGCTTATTCTTTGTAATTTGGCAATGGTCACTTTTGATTTATGTATGCATTTCCATTTCCATTATTGTAGTCCAACCCAGGTTTTCTAACACCATGTTCAATGCTTTTTCCATTCTATAGTGGTTTTTTCTGTTAAATGAATAATACGAGGCATTTGAAACAGGGAGAAATTATTAGTATAGTGAAAAGGATGTTTTACTTTGGAGACAAGAAAAGCCTATGGTAGAGCTAGGTTTTACTTCTACACCTTTGCATGGCCTTAGGCAAGGCAAATATTTTCATCTCTTTGGGACTCATTTTCCTCTTCTGTAAAATGAAATTGGATTTATGATCCCTAAGGTCCATTCTAGTTCTTGAAGAGTACCTTTATTTTAGGCCTGGGTCTCTGAGATTTGAGCTGCTAACAGAATAGTAATTTTGCTCGTCTATCTCTTACCCCCGCATTCTAGAAACAGTATGAATGATGTTGTTGTTCAGCCATGTCTGGCTGTTTGTAGCCCCATTTTGGGTTTTCTTAGCAAAGATACTACAATAGTTTGTCATTTCCTCCTTCAGCTTATTTTACAGATTAAGAAACTAAGGCAAATACAGTTAAGTGTCTTGCCTAGGGTCACACAATTGGAAGTGTTTGAATTCAGATTTGAACTCAGGAAAAAGAGTTTTTCTGACTCCAGAACTGGTACTATATCTATTGTATCACCTAACTGCCATGCATTTAGAGTAGGTGGCTCTATTAATATTGTATTACTGGTTCAAACTGTGTTTTTTCCTATAAGATGATTTGTAAAACAAAACAAGTAAGCATCTGACCTATATGCCCTTAAAAAAGACATTAATTGGAAGCATGTAAGGGGACTTAGATATATTAGAAATATTTCAGTCAATAGAAGGAAAATCTCAGGAGGAATTTCAGTTTAATCCACAGTAGACCACAAGTATTACTTGTAAGATTTGTAGCTATAAGGAAACCAGAGTTCATCTACTCCAGCCCTTTAGCTTTGCAGGTAAGAAAATAAAAGTAGTTAAGTGATTTACTGACTTCTCAGAGTTTACAAAGGTAGTAAATAAAAAGGCAACATTTATCTTTAATCAAATAATTCCCATACCCACCCTCTAGGACATAATCACAGATTATAAGATCAAGTTAACATGCTAAAAAGTTGTGATCCCTAGTGATCCCTTCATAAATGTGAAAGTCTTATTTTTTCCTGAAAGAATTAAAGGTATAAAAGCCAAGAAGAAATTGGCTATACTCCTGAACTCCTTAAACAGCTAAGCAACAGAATTCAGCTAAGTTATAGAGTTCAAGGCAAGTCTAGCTTCTGAGCCAGTATTGAAGGAAGAATTTGGCTTCTGAGAAGGAATTACTTTCAGAGGGAAGAAGCCAGAGAGAGAGTGAGATTTCTTTACCTCCCATAGACCATCTTACTTTGAAGCAGATTAGTAGGAGACACTGTATCAAGCAGAAAGTAAAGACACATACATCAGACAGACAGATACAGAGAGGCATTATTTTAATAGCTTTAAGGAATAGGACCAGGAAAGCAAAGGAAATATTGAGCTTTGAACTGGAGAGAGGGAAAACTGATAATATAGCATCATTCTGCATAGAGGAACAGACTCGGAACCCAGCTGAGTGACCAGCAGATCAGAGAACTCTTGTGACAGATTCCGTGAGGAAAGAAATCAAGTTTCTACAGTACTCAAAGGCTTGAATTACCTAGAATATATGCATCTTCTACATATTTATGTCCACTATTCCCACATGAATGTTGTATTTATTTGTGGGAGAATATGTTTCAGGTTTATGGCAGAAAAATTTTATAGTTACTATTATTATTGTACCATTTTAGTAAATGCTTCTGGTTTGACCTAATTGTGTCTATTGATAAGACAGTTAATTGGAACACTGGTTGGGACTTCTGATCTATAGTTTTAAATGTATGAGATCATAAACTATATTCTCTAGTACCTGGGAATAGTTGCCTACTGGGGACAAAACTCTTGATTTGGGATACGTGTAAGGGATATCCCAAGGGGAATGCTACATGATCATTAAAATCTAGATTTCTATCCTGATTCTCTGATTCAAAGATCCTTTGTTCTTTCTGATATCAGCATTGTTCTTTCTAGATATTCCTTTTTCTCTTTAGTGTTCTGTGAAGACTGAGTGAGCACCCTGCATACCTTAGAATCAGCTGGATTCAGGATAAGCAAAAGTCCTTGGTCTTTATTCTTGGTTTTTAGGGGTAGAAGTGAATTGGATAGATGCAGGATCTCCACGACCTCTCCTCTTCGTCTCCCACCCAAAAGTGACTTTGGCTTGTCTTACTTCACCTCCTAGTCCCTTCTACAATTCTCTGTATGCACCAATCATCGAGCCAGAACAGGATAGCGGGAAGGGCCATTTTCCAAGCATATGCTTATAGAGTATTGTCCAATCAGTAATTAGCCCTTAAGTGCTCGGTTGTCCGATCTCAGTGCATCTACTCAAGAGTTTCAGACCTTTACAGTGTTCTAGCTTCTAGGGAACCTCATTGTTGCCTTTTTCAAAGCATCACTATTGGGGTGATTGGGAGGATGATACAAATTGTTCTACCTTTTTATTTCTAGTATAGGATCATGAAGAGCCCTAGAGGAAAAGTAAAGTGTCCATATTTAAGTTTTCAAACTATTTATTATGAAATAAGCAATTTATTTATTATTTTATAATTTTAATTTATTAACATTTGTGATTGACAAATTATAGTTTATTATTTTATTATTTTTATTTATTATTCAATAAAGAGGGCCTAGCCCCTCCATTATGGAAGATACTAATTAGGGTTTCTGGAGAAGTGGTGTCAAAAGAGTTCAGTGTACACTCAGACTTTGTCAGAAGCAATTTCCCTCCATAGTAGTATGATACTGTTCCTTTAATGGACTTCTGAATTTCATATTAGATTTTGATTTATGCATCCTGTGATCCTGGACCATATTCTCAGAGGACAGAGAATCTGAAAGTATCTTAAAGATCATGTTTCTACCTCTTTGATTTTGCAGAGAAGGAAATTCAGGCTGAAAAGAATGAAATTACTTGTCCAAAGTTACATGAATAGTAAGTGTCATGAGTTGGAACTCAGATGCTCAGGCTTAATCCTCCATTATGCCATTATCCCTCTTGCTCACTCTCTGTTTCTATTGGTTCCAGGCGCATTTTCTTCACATTGACTTTCATATTGGTAATGTAAGAATGATTGCTGTTTGACTCATTGGAATTTGAAATAATAATAATAACATTTACAAAATGCTTATTATGAGCCAGGCACCGCGCTAAGTGTTTTTAAAATTATCTTATCAGATCCTCACAACAACCCTGGGAAGTAGTTACTATTAGAGTTGCCATTCTTTTTACAAAAAAGAAAAATGAGAATAGAGATTAAAGGACTTGTCCAGGATCACTCAATTAGTAAATATCTGAGGACAGATTTAACATCAAGAAGCTCAGTATTCTAAATCCACTGTGCCACCCAACTACAGGAAGATAAATTAAGAATATCTTATTGTAGTTGTCCAGGTAAAATGTAATGAATACATGAAATAGGCAGATAGTAGTATGAATACTGACAAGATTCCTTCTCTGAATTGAAGTATTCAATGCTAATATCAACACATTAGACAGTTGACTGGAGATGAGGCTATAAGGGAGATTAAAAAAAACATCAGAGGACTCTAAGATTGGGACTGTAGGTGACTGCAAGGATGGTAGTGATTTCAATAGAAATAGGGAAGTTTGGAGAAGGAATGGATTTTGTAGGAAAAAAGAAGAGGGAGAGAATGAAATTAGTATAATTTTGGATATGTTCATTTTGAAATGTCCGTAGAATATTCAGCAGAAATGCACTTATAATACAGGTTCCATCCATGCTTTATCTAAGGGGTAGCAAGAGTGGGTTTGTTTGCTTTTTAATAACAAAGCTTCTCATTACAGATTCCTTCTTATGAGAACAATGATAATTTAGTGCCAAATTCTTACATAAATCACCATACATATGGGGAAGAGACACATGGATACTTATATGTTCAACATGGCTAGGTTGGATGTGGCTAGTTCAGCATAGCTACTCTTTTCAGGTTAGTGCACTCATGGAGAGAGTATCTATGTCAGGGAAATGTCTCCCCAGAAACCCCAAAACTTCTCATGCTGTTGAGGGTTGCTGTCATCAGACCAGATAAGGGCCCAATTTACTTATGTATACCTATTCTGATTCTAGCCATTTCTAAACTATAGTGACAGCATCCTCTATCAGCAGCACACCAACCCTGCCTTCCATTTCATTTCTGATCTAGTCAGAAACTTAGGACTTTTATACCTGCTGGTCATGGGGCTAACCACTTCTCTGAAGACAATGCTAACAGCAAGGGGCATAGAGCCCAGTTTTTGCTTTGAAGCAACAAGCATCACATATTTTGCCAACTTTTTAGGCCCATCCTGAATAAACAGACTTCTAGGACAGAAAGTTTCTTGGCATTTTGATTTTGGAAACATTAGAGTGAACAAAGTAGGAATATCTTCATTCCTTCTAGAGACATCAAATGGAGAAGTTACAAAAATCAAAGATCCCTTCTCCAAATATACAAGGAACTAATAGCCCACCTGGGCCCATGAGCAATGTTATGTTCTTGCGGCTGGCACTGGGGGCCTGAAGGTAGTGTAAAATTAGTTAAGGGGGTTTCACTATGTTGTATCTGTTACAGGCCAAGTGGGAGGAGAGACACACATCAGAGTGGTCCATTAGTTCTGAGTTAGGGCTATTTGCCTTTTTAAATGGGTAGATGAGTGAGACTCTGGAGGGAAAGTAAGCTACCCAAATCCCCTTTCTAGGCAGATGGCAGAATTGACAGTAACATCACCGCAACAGGAAATGGCTCTAGCATCAGATATGCATGCTGTAATTGATTTAATCATTGGCTTCCATATTTTTGTCATTAATTTTTTTGAACTGCAATTGTCTCCTAAGTTACTAAGCACTGTTAGTTCTAATTAACCAGTTTGCAGGCAATTTTTCAACCTATCAGGTTGTGAAATAAAATAATGAGGCAGACTGAAGAGGACTGGGAAGATGGCAAGTTCACTGGGGAACTGGTATTTTATTACAGATTCCATTCAGGGTTGAGCTAAGAAGCCAAACCCACAATTTCATTCCTAATTGTACCTCCAAGTCAGAAGACTCCTGTCATGATATTAAGATGAAAGATGTGCCTCCATATCCTTTATAAATGAGCACGATTTAATTCATGATTACACCAAGTTAATTTGGTTGCTATAACGATCCCTTTCTCAGGGTAGAGAAATCAGATTAATGTGCTGATATTCCCATCTTATCCAATGATTCCATCTCTAAGGTTTTCTCCAGTTTTTTTTTTTTTAACATTCCTTTTCATCTTGTTGTACTTGTTATGCCAAGCTTTCATTTGGAACAATTAGACTAACAGAGAGGAGGCTAAGGCAGATTATTCCAACTAAGTCACACCAGCAAGAACTGGCATTTAGAGTGTTTGAAAAGTATTTTTCTCAAAATATACTTCTGCAAGTATCATTATTTCCATTTTATAGATGATAGTCTCAAAAAGATAAAATTAGAAGGTAAAGGGTCACATAGCTAGTAAGTAGCAGAGCAGAAATTCAAATTTGACTTTCAGGTCACTGTCCCCAATCCACTATATCATATTGTTTCTCTTAGTACAATAAAGTAATAACATTGGCTTTTATTTATACAATGCTTGAAGTTTATTATGTTCACATATGTCATTTTGTGATTCCCAATTTACAGATGAAACAATTGAGATTCAGAGAAGCAAACTAGTTTGTCCAAGGTCAAATACCTTTCAATAAAGTTTCAATTCAGTTCAATTTAACAAACATTTATTAAGCACTAGGGATATGCCAGTTTATTATGCTAAATGTTCACAATTCAAAGATCAAAGTGAAAGCATTCCATGCCCTCAAGGAATTTACATTCTATTGCACACAATCCCAGGTCCTTTGACTCTGAAATAGGCAGCATCATATGGGAGATATAGCCTCAAACTTGGATTAAGGAAATATGAATTCAAATTATATTTCACACAGTGGCTAGTTGTGTGCTGAATGGAAAATAAGTCAAAAATTCTTTTTTTTTTGAAGGGGGGATATTTTTTTAATAATAGATTTTTATTTTCAAAATATATGTAAAGATAGTTTTCACCATTTACCCTTGCAAAATTCTGTGTTCCATAATTTTTCCATCCCTTCTCTTCCCCTCCTCCTCTCCCCTAAACAGCTAATAATCCAATATGTGTTAAATATGTACAATTCTTCTATACATATTTCCACAATTATCAAGGGCACAAGAAAAATCAGATCAAAAAGGAAAAAAAAAATGAGAAGGAAAAAAATCAAACAAACAACAATATAAAAGGTGAAAATACTATGCTTTGATCCACATTCAGTCAAAAGGCACTATCCATCACAAGTCTATTGGAATTGGCCTGAATCAACTGATTATTGAAAAGAATCACATCCATCAGAATTGATCATTGTATAATCTTGTTATTGCTATGTACAATGTTCTCTTAGTTCTACTTCACTTAGCATCAGTTTATGTAAGTCTCTTCAGGCCTTCCTAAAATCATCCTTCAGCTAGGAATTCTTAAAATCTCAGTTTTCTCCTCCATTAGATAGGGATATAAAAGTTATCCTACAAGTTAACTATGAGGGAAGTACTTTATAAACCTTAAAATGCTATATAATCATAATCTATTATTCCTAACAGACCCCTAGTCCCAAAGCCAATTGGAATGGGCCTTTTTCTTCACTGGAGAAGGTGAACATCTTTCTTGCTTTGTGGGAAAAAAAGATTCATGAGCCCAACTGTGCTTCAAGTTGCTGAAGGAAAAGACTTTGGGAAGATGAGAGGGGTCAGAATAATCTTCTCCTTGGCTGCAATTTGGTCTTTTAAAGACAATGGGATATTTCTTCCTGGATGATGTCAAGAATTCTCTTTTGATTGAGCTAAGTTTTCTCACTCCCAGTGAGAGAGCTCCTTCACTCTGGTTTGTCCTATGTATACCTTTTCTGATGTCTTCTTTGCTAATTGATTTAGATAAATGGTATGTATGTATTCATTGTGGAACTGGTAATTAGAGGGAAAGGGACAAATCTCAGTTACATCGTTTGGATTCCCTCATCTCACAATATTGAAAGAGTTAGCTTGAATCTGAAACTCACATCCTACAGATTAATAATATTTAAGGAAACAGACAGAAAATTCTAGCCTACTATCTCCTATCCCTGAGGGGAACAGAGTAGTAACCTCTGGACTCTGACCTCTTGCTTTTGGTAGAAAATAATGTCTGCTCTCGAGGAAGGTATGGAGGAGAAGAGGATAAAAATGTCTGTTTTACCTCCCTTTGAGCTACACTATGACACTCCAGGTTACATGCAGAGATCAATCCTTGCTATATTTGAGTCTTGGTTACATTAATAATGATCTATGTTATTCTATATAATAATATATTCTTAATAATAACCAATGACCATAACTATATGGGGCAGTTGACAACTCAGTGGATAAAGTACTAGGCTTGGAATCAGGAAAATCTAAGTTCAAATCTAGCTTCATTCATTTCCTAGTTATGTGACCCTGGGGAAGTCACATAATCTCTGATTAACCGAATGCATACATTGTAGAAAGAAATAATGGAACACTCCAATTTTTTTTCCCAAGAAATCTAAAATGGGGTCACAAAGGGTTGAACATGATTTCAATGACTGAACAACAGCATTATAATCGATTATTTTTTGAACTGTACCATGGTGGCAGCTCTTCATAGCACAATTCAAGAAGACAACTAGTTGCCAGATTCTTGGATGAGGAGATAGCAACTCTAGAGGGAAAGATAATAATTAGTTTATTCCAAGGAAAAGAAAGACTGAATGTGTTTTTTGTTTGTTTGTTTGTTTAATAGATAATATAAGAGCTGGAATTTATCTATCAAAACGATCCTTCTGCCTGTTGTTCCTCTTGATGGCTATGCTTTAAGATAATCTTTGTCTTTACATATCATTACTAATTTCTAGTAATTATTCTTAATATCAAGTTACATTAATTGCTATTACTCATAGCAATTCCTTACAGTCATCTAACACTTTAATAGTTTCATATCCATTATTTAATTTGATCTACATAATAACCTTGTGAAAGAGAAAATATTCCCTTTAGTTGGTAAAAATAGCAATTGAGGGCTCTATAAATGGAATGGCAATGGGGTCTACAGAAGTTAAATGACATTGAAGTGGGTGATTTGTCCAAGGTCATACAACTGAAAACTGTTAGAGGTCAGATTTCTTGATTATAAGATTAGTACTTTAGTAGCTGTCAGCCCAATGGGGAGGAATGAGCACAATGAAGGATGGATTATCATAGCATCATCATTTGATAAATATAGGATGCCCTAAAGGCCATAGTACAGTTTAAATTTATTAAATCTTTAATTGGCTCAAAACTGCACTGAGATTTTTGGAACACCCTCTACTTTGAGCTGTTAAGAACCTGAGATGTTATGTAGTCATATTTTCCAGATGATAAAACTGAGATCTGGAAACTCATTAAGAAGTTCCTATTTTTTTTCCTTTTATTCACAACTTCATTTTGGAAGAGGTAGTAGTAAAATAATGTACCCTACTAATCCTTCTGCTCCTTCCCTTCCTATTAAAAAACCCATCTTCTATAAAAAATAGCTCTTAGAAAAGGAGATAAAACGTCATAATCATGGTGGGGCAGCTGGTGCTTTGCCACAGGATAACAAAATTTTAAGGTACCAAATTTGGATAGTGCTGACAATACTTTTATTCATTTATCAGTAAAGAAGCAATAGATAGTTATTTGTCTTCCAGAATTGCTCTATGAACAGCTGCCAGCATGGTACAATTCAAAGAAAAATCGATTATAATTCTGTTGTTCAGTCATTGCAGTCATGTCCAACACTTTGTGATCCCATTTTAGGTTTCTTGGCAAAGATAGTGGAGTGTTTTATTATTTCTTTCTCCAGTGGATCCATTTTGTTAGTCAGAGATTATGTGTCATGGTCACATAACTAGGAACTGAATGAAGCTGTATTTGAACTCAAGTTTTCCTCACTACAGGAATTAAATTATTATTATTTTTTTAAATAACTTTTTATTGATAGAACTCATGCCAGGGTAATTTTTTACAGCATTATCCCTTGCATTCACTTCTGTTCCGATTTTTCCCCTCCCTCCCTCCACCCCCTCCCCCAGATGGCAAGCAATTCTTTACATGTTGAATAGGTTACAGTATATCCTGGATACAATATACGTGTGCAGAACAGAACAGTTTTCTTGTTGCAGAGGGAGAATTGAATTCAGAAGGTATAAATAATCCAGGAAGAAAAACAAAAATGCAAGCAGTTTATATTCATCTCCCAGTGTTCTTTCTTTGGGTGTAGTTGCTTCTGCCCATCTTTGATCATTTGAAACTGAATTAGCTCTCTTTATGGAAGAGATCCACTTCCATCAGAATACATCCTCAAAACAGTATCATTATTGAGGTATATAATGATCTCCTGGTTCTGCTCATTTCACTTAGCATCAGTTCATGTAAGTCTTGCCAGTCCTCTCTGTATTCATCCTGCTGGTCATTACTTACAGAACAATAATATTTACAGGAATTAAATTAAAATAATTTAATAAAAATATATATTACATGTTACTATCAAGAAACAATAAATATGATTCATGTAGAGATGCAACTGATACAACTAAACCAGAAAAATATGCACAATGACCAAAATAACATAAATAGAAAGGAACAATACCAGCATGAGACTCAAAAAGGAATGCTGCAAAATTATTATTCCTAAATATTAGAGCCTAGTAGCCATTATTACATCCAGAACTTTCTTAGTTGTTTAAGTTCTCTCTGATTTTTTGACAAAATGCTACTGAATGATCAAACAGATAATAAAAGGGAGATCTTTCTTCTAATACAGCAAAGACAGGCAACAAAGATGCAGTGGTACTTCTATTCATTCTTGATAAATACAGTCTTCCTCATCTTCTTATAGAACAGTCAACAGCTTATTAACAGAGGGCGTGAAAACTGAAGTTGTCTCAGCCACCCACTAAAGTCTGAGAGATCCCAATTTGTTGTGTCTCTAAGTGACCAGAAAGCCAGGGGCAATTAGTTTCCAATGACAGTTTTAGCTCTTTTAAGAGAAAGATAATTCTTATTTCAGGATTGCATTGATCTCTTGTTGGGATGAGAGAAGAGAAGTTGAGTCAGGAGAAACATTGACATTTTTGTTGCAAGGGGTAATAGGACTTTGGGTACAGGACATTGCATATGATTTTATTTTTTTCAATGTATTGGCTAGTTTTACTGAATTTTTTTTTGTTATTATTCTTTTTGGTAGGGATGGATCTCTGAAAAGCACAAATTGGGAAATGAAGATTAGATAAAAACAAAAACAAAACACAAAAGAGCAATCATTTAAAAATACAAACTAAATTGCAAGCTGAAGGGAATGTTTCCCTTTCCTGCATTATTTCCCATCCCCTCTGTACAACAGACTTCAGAAGTGGCTACATTCTCTGTGTCCCTGCACAACTTGAGACACATTTTATGTCACTAATTTCAGGTATAGAAATTGTTAATTATAGCTCTAAGGGGATAGTTACTCTCGTGGATTGAAGCAGCAGGTACCTGTTTTTCATAGACATTTACTTAAAAAAAACAAAACAAAAAAAAAAACAAAAAAGAAACACACAAACAAAAAAACCAAGGTGGACTTTCCTGAATGACGGTCAGATGTGCTTGAAGCTCAGAATGGCACTATAGAAAAGGCCCAAGTCTTGAAATCAGAAAGGTTGTGTGTGATTGTCTCTTTTTATATCCCTAGCACTTAACATTTGAATTGAATCCCTGCCATAGATTGGAACACACCTGGTCCAGAATGGATGCACATTTAGGATTCCTGCTCTGATATTTAATAGAATTTTGTCTTTCAACAATTTTTTTGCCCCTTCTGGGGTCTTAGTTTCTTCATCAGTAGCATGACAAAGTCGGATTAAGGGGTATCTAAGGACATTTCCAGATTTACCAAACTAAGAGCTGGTGGAGAAGGCAGAAATATTTTGACTGCCAACTTTCAATAGATTAAAAAGGAGAGTATAAAGATGCTAGCAAGAGGCAAGTGATTACATATGACCTGACTAGGCCAGAAGGGGCAGAAAAGATGTCAGGAAGGGTGCCCAGGATGTACACACTGATAGACACATATGCCCACATATCAGTTCCTGCTGTCACCTTTGGTTCTTCCCTCTCTCTTTTCTAGCAGATGGAGGAACTCCCAGCCATAACATTTCTCTTCCTTTTATCTGGCTCTGCCAAAACTCAAATTTCTTTTTAGTGCATTTATTTTTTATTTCGGAGGAAGAGAAGTATAGCAGTGTCCCCTTTTTTGATGGACAGCTTAGAGACCATATCTTTGCTCTTTTTGTCCTTTGCTAGTAGCAACTATTATTATATACATCTCTCTCTCTCTCTCTCTCTCTCTCTCTCTCTCTCTCTCTTTCTCATCCTCTCTCATTTTTTTGTCTCTTTTACTTCATCCCTAATTAATATATTTTCTTTAATCCCCTCTTTCCTTCTCTGCTGAGTTTGGTAGGTCAAGTGATCATGCTGTAGGCAAACTAGAACAACAGGACACAAGATGAGACAATCTAATTTCTTCTAATCTATAGAAATGCTTATGGATCTATGTCTTTGTAATTATAGAGAAGAAATGAATTCTCCATTTATAAAAACCATTTAAAAATAGATTAGTATGTTTCTATTGACCTAGAAATTTCAGTATAAGGCACAGTATTGCTAGTCTTCATTAGATATCCCTTTCCCCTATCATATAATTATGTGTGACATTCTGCCCTTTTTCTCATTCAGTTCTATGGCCTACTTGAGAAAAGATTGCTATCATTGATGCTGAGGGAGCAGAGTCAATGTAACCCTGAATTTCTGTCCCAGAACAGTGGTGGCAGCAGTTAAGCATTATGGTGAGATATAAAAGGAGGCTATAGAATCTGTTTCCCTGGAACAATAGAATGGTTACCCATCTGTCTGATCAGTTCTGCTTAGAAGCAGGGGGTGGAGGGTAAGGGGTTGAAACAGTGAGGGAAAATGTTACATTTAGCATCAGGAGAGTCTTGAGTTAAAAATCCTGTCTTGAGCCCCTTACTGTTTGTGGGCTATAGACCAGTCAGTCAACAAGCATTTATTATATGCTTTATATGTTCTGGATACTGGGTTAGGTGCTATAAATACAAAAAGGTAAAAACATGGTCTTTCTTCCCAGGTTAACAATTTAATGGAGGGTGCAACATGCAAATAGTTATAGATGTATGGAATTTGTATAGTGTGAAACAGTTAGCTCAGAGGGAAAGCATTGATGAGAAGGGGGAAAGCCAAGAATATCTTTTCCATAGACCTGAGTCTTGAAGGAAGGCAGAGCATCCAGGAAGCAGAGAGGGGGAGATATAGAATTCTAGGTGTGGGGAAGAGTCAATACAAGGTATCAGGAAATGGAAAATCTTTTGAGGAACATCAAGGGGGCCAATGTCCCTGGACCATAAAGTATGTGGAGGGAAGTAAGTGTAAGAGGACTAGAAAGGTAGGAAAGGATCAAGTTATGAAAGGTTTTAAATAGTCAGACAAAGCATCCTTTATTTGATCCTGGAAGTAAAAGGAGCCACTGGATTTTTTTTTAATTTATGTGGCTGGGGGGTGGGAGAGAATGGTCAGTCTTGCACTTTAGGAAGATCATTTGTCAGCTAAATGGATGATGGAGTAAAGTGAATACAGACTTGAAGAAGGAAAACAAACCAGAATATTATTCCAATGGTGCAAATAGAAGATAAAAAAATGATCCATGAGGATTACAGTCTAAATGGAGAGAATAGGATGAACTTAAGAGATACAGTAAAGGTAGAAAAGACAAGACCAGAAACAGGGTAGAGATGTGGGGTGAATCTGAGTGAGGAGACAGAGATGAATATAACTGGGAAGATGGAGATGCTGGTCAATAATAAGGAAAGTTCTAAAGAGGGGATAGTTTGGGGAAAAGAGTGAATTGTTTTGGACATTTTGAGCTTGAGCTGTTTCATTTAACCCCTCTAAGATTCAAACATTTATAAAATATGAATACTAATACCTACAGCACTTGGCTCATAGAGTTATTGTGGGAAGGAGCAAAACATAAGGTAATATGTATAAAGCATTTCGCAAACCTCAAAGTGCAATATAAATGTCATTTAGCATAATTATTAGTCTTAGTCTGTCAAGGTCCTTTTTCCAGGAATAGACATCTATGATTCTCTGGATGACTTTTATCTTATCAAACAGACTTGTTTACTCTTCTCTCCAGAGCCAGCACAATGCCTAGGGAAATGGATTTTAAAAAGACTGATGGGGGAAAAAAAGAAAGAAAAAAGGAAAAAGAAAATCCGATCATTCCCATGATTTAAAGCTATGTGAATAGAAGAATAGAATGAATGATATTAGGATCCTGTTGTAATCTAGTCTGATCAGGACACATCTAGAGTATTGTACATAGAATATATAGAATATTGAAAAAAATAGTATTTTAATAAGATGGGCCACCATGATAGTAACTCAATCACAAGAGCATATACTCTGGAAGAGACCAGACGTCATTTAGTATTACTGGCTAATTCTACAATGAGGAAATTGAAGCTCAGAGAGAAAAAGTGATATGTACAAATTGCAAGTAGTAAATGCAAAGTAGGAAATAGCAAGGTTTTCTCATTCCAAATCCAATAGTATTCTTTCCATTGTATTTAGAATATACATTACAGATCATCCAATCTATGAGAAAGATAGAAACTAATGAAAGGAATAGGAATATTGAGCTATCATAAAGAAATGGAAATCTTCACAGATAATGATAACAATAGTTATAATAATTGATGGTTAAGCTTTAATAGTTTAAAATGTCACTAAGACTTTGGTATTTCCTGTCGAGTTCTTTAAAGTTTGCAAACTGCTTTATATAGTTTTATCCATTTGATCTTTACATGAGGTAGGCATATATCAAAAAGGCACTGTTGTTGTTTTCCATTTTACAGATGATAGGATAAAATAGAAAAAAATGATTAACTTGAAGTCAGGAAGACCTGGGTCCCAAAACTATTTCAGATATCTTCTAGGTATGTGATCTGAATTTTCTTTATCTCTCAAATGATTGGTTTGAACTTGATTTCTCAGGTCCCTTCTAGCCATAAATCTATTATCCCATGTAATCGAGCCAAAGAGGTGAAAAAAAAGAGGTAAAGTGACTTGCTCAGGGGTTACAGAGCAAGGAAATTTTAGAATCATAATTTCACCCAGGTCTTTGAATTTCAATGTCAACTAATTAATAAACATATTAAGTACTTATTATTGCCAGGCCATGTGCTAACACAAATACAAAAATGAAAATACAAATAAAACACAAAAATGAAACACAAATGCAAAATGCAGATACAAAATACAAAAATGAAAAATACAAATACAAAATACAAAAATGAAATACAAATACAATAAAAATGCAAAATGAAACATAAATACAATATAAATGCAAATTAAAAGAAAATAAGACAGTCCCTACCCTTAACATCCCTCTTAGTTACTTAGAAGTACATCTTCAAGATGTAAAAGCTGTCAGGGCTGTCACAAAGCAGAAATAAAGGCAAGACTAAGTACTATCACTGGATGACTGTGTCCTGTTCACTGTGTTCTGTAATGGAAGCCCTCTACTACAGAAAATCTCTGAATACTGTCCAAATGATGCTCCACTAACAGTTGTAAGAGCCCAAAGTCAGTTCAGGTACAAAAATAAGACTTGCTGGTAGCTAAGCTATAGATTCTTACCTGTTTATGGCTTATGGGTCCTATTAGCCCCCAGATCTATATCACAGAATAATAAATTTTAAGGACTAAGTAGCCCAACTAAGATTGGTATGAAACAGTAGAGATCTAGACTAGTGGTTGTACCCATTTTCCTCTTCCTCCCCAAATCCCACTTACCTTCCAAAGGAAATAGTCTTACCTCCTCACTCAAACCTTTAACAATGATATAACCCCACATTAGGATCTTTTGTTTCTAAACTCCTATAAAAATGCTTAATAACTAATTAGTAAAATGACTTGAATTTAGCCCTTTCTCCTGGATTTCATTCAATTTCTCAGTTAGCCTCAATCCTTCAGCCCTTTAAGCTTCTAAGATTACTCAGGAACATACAAAGTGCTATTCAAAGCTTTGGGATGGAATGTCAAAGTCACTAGTGAAATGAATAAGCCATCTGAGAGCATATTTGAATTTAGTGAGCATTCATTATGCAGTCATTTCCTCACACTACTTTTATTGGGTAGAATTCTTTTCCTTTTACTCTGCTTCCATTAATATTTTTTGATAATTTCAAATTCAGCAAATATTTATTACCAACAGTTATATGCTATAAGAAGCATTAAATGATAATAATAATAATAGTTAACATTTATAAACTGCACGTTATGTATCAGGCATTGGGCTGAATGCTTTATAATTATTTTAGTTGATCCTCGCAACAACCCTGGAAGGGAGGTGCTATTATTATCCCCATTTTATTGATGAAAAATAGAGGCAATATGACTTCCCCAGGATCACTTTACTATTAAGCATAAGGCTGGATTTGAACATGACACTCTGTCTATCACCTAGCTCTTATAGTGCTATGGCTGCTAAAGTGAATAAAGAGCTCTTCTTGATCAAAAGATGGGTTTAAATCCCACCTCTGACATATACCATATTATGCCATCCTGGAAAAGTTAATTCATCTTTCAATGTCCAAAACAACATCCTAAGACTAAGTTTCAGTGATAGTGTTGACATATTAATAGAAGGAGTTTTCCTCATTGGGAAATCCCACACTAGTGAAATTATAGATCTAGTCTCCATTCCAATCCCATTTGTTTTTCACATTATACTGGGTATTGGTAGAGCTGGAAAGTTAAATTTCATAAACTGAAGATTCTATTAGGGAGAAAACACAAAAACATAATGGTAATGCATGTCCTTTTCCTTTGAATACCAGATCAAGTGCTTCCATTTTTACGACCCTTCCCTAATTCTCCCAGTTGTAACAGGTCTCTCCATCCTTGGGCCATACATATAAGTGGTGAGAATGCTTATGTTTTCACCTCCCAGCATTCACTATGTTTAATTGTGCTCTAAGATTCTGACCCAAGGCCTTTGTCTTAGTAGACATTAATTAAGTATTCTTTAAATTGAATTGTCTTCTCTCCTACAAGTGGGCAATATCCCTGAGAGAAGAACTGCATCCTATACACCTTCAACACAAGTAGTTTACATAGATATTTAATAATTATTCATATGTTTATTAAATTAAATTTCTCTTTTCCCTATATATAAAGTCAGAAGGAATTATATCTTACTCATCCTTTACAGCCTAAGCATGGGAGTTTAGCTATATGATGATTCTAAATAGTTATTTGTTCAAATGAATTGAAATGCCCTTCTCCTCAGATATTTGGTCAATTCCTTTGGGCATTCCTGATGGTGTAGTGGTGATAATGGGGTGTGTATGTGTGTGTATTTGTAAAGAGGAGTGTGCAATGTCATACATAGTTAGAAACTATTTGTTCACAAACTGAATAGTCAATCCACAACACTCTCAAAAGAAAGCCTCAATTAGAATAGCTTTGGAGTGCCAAGGTAGCCCATTTTCAACTAGGGCTTCTAGAACCCTGCTGCTGTCAGTCATGCCTGAAGTCTTCCTGGGTGGCTCCAGCTGCAGAAAGATTAGTTGATAGAGGGGAAATTATATTGAAAGTGATGGGAGGAGCTGAATATTTTAATTCCTATTTTTGAGCATCATTCAACCAGGAATCATTGAATAGTGACCCCTCTTCTAAGTGGTTGAACTCATTTCATAAGTTTAGGGGAGTAAACTGATAATTAAGCAATGAAACATCAAAGGGAGGATCTGACAGTGTTGGCATTCATTTAGGAAATTGGAGAAAAATTATGATAGAAATAAAAACATTTAAATGAGTATCCCCTTAGAAGAAGGACAACAGTGTAGATGTGAAACTTAGAGAAAGCTTCTGCATTGGAGATAGTTGGGAAAGGTACAAGAAAGACTCACAAGGGTAAAAGTCAAACTTCTAGCTTCAGCTTTGGCATGGATTCTCTCTAGGCAAATTTCTTTAGTTTCTCTGATCATTGTTTATTTTTCCTCTTTGTAAAATGAGAAGCCCCTTTTCTGGTGGCTATAATCACTTTTGTAGCTTCTTCATGCTGGTTCTTTCACTCTTATTTCCTTTTCCTCCACTCATAATTCAATTTCAAATCATGGAAAAGCTGGGATGAGGAGTGGTGAGTAAAGAGAAGGTAAGATAGATATGGAGGAAGGATTATACACAGACTTTCTCTCAAGTGCTTAATGAGAATTAGTATTAGAACTAGTATCAAGAAATATCTCAAAATTTGGTATAGTTCAAATTCCAAGAACCAATTCTAAGAACTAGTTAAATCCCCCTTTACATACCAGTTTATGATTCTCCATTCCCTATGATTTATAAATTATGAGGTTGACAATGGAATTTAGAATGTGGAATGTTAAGATTAGAGGTAACATAAAAGAGGGATTCTTAATTTGAAAAAGACCTTGAAACATAGAATCAAAATTGCACTGCCTAAGGATAGATGTTCTCTGTTCTAAGGTATCTTTTGTATTGCTCACATAGCTATCAAAATTATTTTTGTAAGGTATGGTTGTATCTGACCTCACAATTTCTCTGCTCAAAAGAACTTTTGAAACTCTCTATTATGTATAAAATAAAAATCAAACACTGGTCTAAATAGTGAAGCTCAAAAGACAATGTAGATGTTTTTACAGAAGTTTCTGATATAGGATAGTCAAATTTGAATCCACCAGCCTTCATTTTGTTAGATTTTGCAATTCTTCCCACCTATATCAGGCAAAGGTACATGACAAACATACAATCTGACACAAAGTATTTAATTATATAAAACAACTATCACCATAACAAATAATTTTCATGTGTCTCCCATATCAGACTCAGTCATATCATTATCAATTAAATGGTCCAAAAAGGTTTCCTTAGATAATCAAAACAAAAGAAAAAAGTATTTGCTAAGCCTGGTTTACTGGAAGAAGGAAAAGAGACTAAAATAAAAGATTCCAACTAAAGGAAAACCAACTACAAGAAGAAAAGGGAAAAGATAAAGTGTTATGGTTCACTACATGATTCTATTAGCCTGTCCAACTCATGCCCTAAATATCACAGTTAATTGAAGTTTCAATTATTCTCTTACAGATTTCATTACTAGAATAGGTTCTCAGGATTTTCCTATTTGCTACCTTACAAGCAATGCAAAGCTTTCTCATGGGATTCATGGCAATAACAATTATTTTACTATTTTTTGGTTTTGTGACTATTTGTACAGATGATGATAGTAATGACAATAGCACATATAATGTTTTGAAAGATCACAAAGTAATTCCTCACCAACTACTTATGAGAGAGGGTATACATGTATATAAAATATTTTCATAACGTAGGAGACTCCTATGTTGGTGCTCCTAAGGAAATAATAATAGAACTTGCAGTCTGACAGTTCTACCAAAGAAAAGCTTTGAAGAAAAGCTTGGAAAAAGCTCATGTCTACCCAAGATTCAACAATAGTAGACTGGCATTTGTTGATGAATTAACTGACCAAAATGTCACTTAGTCCTGGTCTACCCCCTTCTACTTCTGCAATGATAATGACAGAATAATAGAAAAGGGGTAATAGATTGCTAAAAATCACATAATCTTTAAATAATCTAAACACATGGGATTACCTACAGGTAATATCAATGTGAAGTTCTTATCCAATGCTTAATGAATGTACATACTATTGAAGAAATTGAATTAAGCCAATACTGTCATTCTTGTAACAAGAATCAAACCAGAAAACAAAAAGAAAGGATGGTTCTTAGGTTTGTAGAAGAAAATATAAGAATTACTAAAGTTTTTTTTTTAATTGTGAGTCCAAAAGCAGCAAAAAGAACCTATACTATCTCATGGGATCTCATGGCCATCTTTTATTGTTCTGCTCTAGATAATTAAAGAATATAATCCATGACCATATGGTGAGAGAAAGGGATAACTACATGGATAGCCCAAATACTCCATTGGTATTTTGGAGGTATCAAGAGAAAGGAAGGTGGATTCCTGATATATTAGGTGGGAAATCATGATCAATTTATGAGAGAACAAGGACAAGAATCACATAAGAAGTGGCACTGTTCGAAAGAATATGTACATCTATGACATCCCAGAGTTACTCAAATGAATATTTAGAGATGGCGATTTTTAAGTTTAAAACCTGAAGTGACTGGCCTAATGTCATACTGCTAATAAGAATCTGGATTCAAATTCTGGTTCCCTGACTCCAAGACTAGGGCTTTTTGATAATGATAAGGAGGATAAAAAGAAGGAGGAGAAAGAAGAGAAGGAGCAGCCACCTATGAAGGATCCCATTTAGGAAATTTGTGTATCAATAACTTCAGGACACATAAAAAATATGAGTATTCAAGAAAGAGGAAGATTTTTCAGTTGTGCCCCAGATTTCTACAAATGAAATAATGCCCCAAATGTCCTAGTATGGGTATATCCCTGACAACCTTTCACATTTTTTACAAGGTTTCACACTTTACAAAATGTTTTTATATCCATCATCTCATTGGAGCTTTAAGAAAATCTTCTGAGGGAGAAAGGATAGCAATTAGGTCAATTTGAAAGATGAGGAAATTGAGGCTCAGATAAAGGAAAAAAAAATGCCTACAGCCATATGGTGAATTTAAAGGAAAAGCCACTAACTTAATTCTGGCTTCCTGACTCAGTTCATGACAAATACACTTTCCATTCCATGTCACTGTCTCTCAAACAAATGCCTTCTTGCTATTGCCTCCATTTCATGTCTCAGCCATCTGGCATTTCTTACAGTCCAATAACAGGGGATAGGTTTTCAATTATTGATTCATTCATTCATGAAACACTAAATGTTTGTTATGTACAAAATATTAATGTAATTTAGGAAACACACAATGAGAAAAGGAGGTGGGAGGACCATGTAGTGAGAGGAAAGGGTAACAAATAGACAATCTAAGGACTCCATTCCTATCCACAGAAAGCAAATAGCTTGAGAAAATCAGGACATTGGACAGCTTCTGTTTCAGAACTCTTTGGGACAGATAAACAGCACACATGTAGGATGAGAGAGCCAGGCTGGATTGCATTCTATACCATTCTGGGAGAATATCTAGATTGAGATGATCCCCAATCCATTGCTTTATTAAAGGTAAAAACTTCTATTGCTAGATTTATCATTTCATATTTCACCTTCTAAGCTCACTTCTGATTTTAACAATTATTATTTCATACTCTAACTTCCTTTTCATTATAAATATGCTGTACTGTAATATTGCTTCTAGTTCTGTTATTCTCATTTCTATGCTAGAAGGTTACTTATAGTTCTGAAATTTTATGTTATTATAAGGCTATTGGTAAGTAGTAATAATGCAGTATTGGACTTGGAGTCAATCATGCCTTAGACATTTAGTAACTTTTTATCTTAGGCAAGTCACTTAAGCTTTTTCAGCCTCATCTATAAAATAGGGATAACAATAGCATCTCTCCCCAAAGTATATTGTAAGGCTTAGATGAGATAAAATTTTACAATACTTTGCAAATCTTAAAGCACTGTATAAATGTTAGTGATGGTATTAGGGTGTTGTTGTGGATGATTTTCTTTGTTCTAGTGTATCTATTAATCCTACTACTTCATAGTCTAGCCTTTTAGAATCCTCCACTTTTAAAAGTTTATTTCTTCATATCTCTCTACTCAGAGTTTGTAGATTTCCCAAACTAGAACCCGAGGAAAAGATCTCAGAAACCATCGAATCCAGTCCTTTTACTTTACAGATGTGGAAACTGAGGCACAGCTCTGTCTCTACCTTTTTCTTCCTGTGGAATTTCTAAAGAGCTTCTTTTTCTATTCTGAGTGTCCTTTACTTCCAAAAGTTTCAAAAGCTTCTCTCTGCTGTTCCTATGGATTTTTCATTTCTCTGCTCTTTCTGAGTGTGCTGAAAAACCCAGGAACCCCAAAGACTTACTCTTCATACTTAGGAAGCAGAGATATTCCCACCTCAGGACCCTTTCAGACTCTACTTAAGACTATCCATAGCTACTCATATGTGAGCTAAATCAATGTTTTATGAAGAAGTTCACAAAGCAATAATAAGAACTTATAAAATGACCTACATTTAAATCACTGGAAGTTAGGAGGTCCTTTGTAGAAGTCCAGGAAATAAAGCTTTTAAGCAAGACTCAAAAAGACATTTCTGGTCTGAATGACTTTAACACTATTTATGTAGTACCTTCATACCTTTTATAGGGATAGGTATAATTATTTCATTATGCTTTCCTCTGAAGTGTGAAAAGTTTCTTTACCAATCCTCTTACATTAGTTAAATATTATATTCTGTGAGACAAGAGATAGAGCAATGCTAATTGAAAGTGGAGAGGTGTTTATAGGGTGACATGTTGCGGCCAACTGTGACTGAAATTAATGTTTGTGGCTTTTGCTGGTATTTAATACTCCAGAGTTAATATGTTTGCCTTTAGGGGCAGGTACTTAAACAGTTGGTACCTATACAGTTCTATTCAACAAATGTCTTACAATTTGCAAGGTATCTGCAGAGAAAGTATCAGAGATAACCCAATGAAATCCCTTCCTAAAGTATATTTTATTCTTCTGTTGTTTTTCCTCCTCCAATGAAGGGATGGCAATAACATATGCAGCTTCTGTGGATGTAGTCTCTCTAGGTAGATCATGAGATGCATCCCTTTTTGAGAAGATCATTGAATATCTGTCTTCCTCAGTGAATCATTGGATGGAAATCTCCCTGGATGAGTCGCTGCATACATTTCTTTTCTGGATAGGTCGATGAATGAATTAGCCCCTGAATGAGTCATAGGTATATTTCTGTCCGAGTGGGTCATTGTATTGATTTCTTTTCAAATGGGCCATGGGCATAGTTTTTTTTCTGAGTGAGTCACTGGATTCATTTCTGGGTAGATTATAATATACATTTCTGTATGGGGGAATCAGTGGACACATGTCTTTCTTTGTACATTTCTGAATAGGTCATGGGTTGCATTCAGTTTTGAATAGCTCAATGGATTTCTTTCTCTTGGCATGGGTCACTTAACCCATTTCTCCATAACTGTATCACTGGATCAAGGCAAAAATACTAATTTATTTTATTTTATTTTTGGTAGGTTATCAGGATAGATTACTTTTTCAGTGTGTGTGTGTGTGTGTGTGTGTGTGTGTGTGTGTGTGTGTGTGTTTTGATCAGTTCAAAGAATTAATTTCCTTCTAAGTAAGTCATTGTATCCATTCTTGTCCAGGTGGGTCACTGGATCAATGAGTAGATATGTTTCTTTCTGGGTCAATTACTGGATATTTTTCTTTTTCAATTAGTCATTAGTTTGAGCCACTGATTTCATTGAATAGGATGATAAGGAAAGCTGGAGGGAACTTCAGAGATTATTTAGTCTGATCTTTATTTTCTAATTGAGGAATTTGAGGGTCCAGAAAAATTAACTCATTTGTCTCAGATTGCTTAGTTAGTAAGATCTGAGATTTGAATCCAGGTCTTCCAACTCTGAATAAAGTACTCTTTTTAATGTAGCATGTTGGTAGGTACATTTATCTTTTGGCAGATCACTGCATCCATTATTCTCATGGTGGATAACTGGGCCTTTCTTTCTGAGTAGTTATTGCACGAATGTGCTTTTTTGACATTTTCTGGGTGCTTTTTTTGGTTGGGGAGAAGGTTCATCTATCTATTTTTGAACATTTTCTACATCTTGGAACTAGGAAATCGTGCCTATGTGTTAATTGACGGACTTGGGATTCCCTAGTTCCAAGATATCTTTGTATTCAGAATACATCATTCTCTACTTTGGTCAAAAGGTGCATTTATTTGTAGGTAGGTCACTCATTATATGTGACTCTTTAAAAAGAGGCCTCAATGATTCTTTCTTCACTTGAACTCAATTAGATCCACTGTTCTTAAGTTCCAGAGAAAAATGTTTGATTCTAACTTGAGGGAAACTTTCTTGACAGTGAGGGTGATTAATGAAGCCTTTCTATTCTTGAGTTTATGTAGGAAACTCCATTAAAGTGATATATTAAGGAAAAAAATTCGGATTAAAAATCTGAAGATGTGCTTTAATATTCCCTCCCTCTGCTACTTTCTAGTTTTATGGCTGTGAGTAAGTCATGTAATCAGTCTGAACGTAGTACCTGGTATATAGTAAGAGTTTAATAAATATTTATTGACTGATAAATTCTTCATCTGAGAAATGGGCATATTAATACTTGCTCTATCTCGCATACCATATTATTATGCAACAAATAGAGCAAGTGTTCAGAATCAGAGGAAGATTCCTTAAACTAAGAACTCTTCAATATCCATGAGCAAGGAGCTATGAGAATATTTTTTATGATACAAGTTATGAGCACTAACATTTTGAGTCTAAAGCTTTTCCTCAGGATTCTCTTTGAGAGTCCAACCCTGACTTTTAGACTAATCAAATACTATGGCAATAGTAAATTCCATACATTCTGTTCAGACATACTTTCCTGGGAACTGAAGGACTTATGACACATTTCTATCTATCAAAAGATGGAGGACATGATAAGAACCATGTCCTCAGATGGTCTGGGGAGGAGGAAGGAGCTCATATTTTAAAAAGTATCAAAGCTTGTCAACACTGATCTAAAGCTTAAGAGTTCTACTTGAGATATGTTGCTTAAAATGAGAATTTTCAGCTCTTTGCTTTTTTTTTATGTCCATTTGGCCACCTGAGAATCCAGACAAGTCAAGTAGATATGATTCCCTTCCTTGATTCTTGCTTTTTGCTTCACTTTTGTTTAAGAGTCTAACACTTACTTAGCTCCAAAGGATTTGTAGTAGGGCAATGTAGAAGGCTGTCAGAGAGGGAAGTGACATAATTATCATGTAATCCTTGTGTGTAAATATATGTGTACATGTAATGGAAATATATCGAGGTTTAAATGTATCTTCCTAGGGGAGGTGAAGAAGGGGAAGAAGAATAAAAAAGTGCATAGAAAAAACAACCAAAAAGTGGTCTCAAATCTTATTCTTTTTTGCTAAAGAAGTTCAAAAACTCATGAAATCCACTGATGTCTGAGACTTTCTTATTTGACCAAGAAATCTTTAGTACACATGGAAACTTGACTTGGACAAAAGAAAACATATAATGAAACAAACAAAAAAAGATGGACACCTCCAGACATAAGGTATAGTATTCATTATATAGGTTTTCTTAAAATGGAAATTTATTGCTTTATATGTGAATCCTCTCATGTTCTGCTGTGCACATATTTTTCTATTTCCTATTTAAATTTCAATTAATAAAAATATTTTAAATCATCTAATCTAGCTCCATTTTTGCAGATGAGGTAATCAGACATGAAGGAAATTGCCCAAGATTATAACCTTGGGATTATATATGTATACGATTATATATATGCGGATTTATATATATAAAAGTTGGGATTAGAATTATGATTCTGTCCCTTATTAACCTATGTGACCTTGTCAAGTTATTTCTCCTTGAATAATTTGGAACTATGCCCAAAGGGCTATAAAAGTGTGCATACCCTTTGATCCAGCAATGTTTCTATTGGGTCTATATCCCAAAGAAATCTTAAAGGAAGGAAAGGGACCCACATGTGCAAAAATATTTGTGGCAGCACTTTTTGTAGTGGCAAGAAACTGGAAACTGAGTGGCTGCCCATCAATTGGAGAATGGCTGAATAAGTTATGATATATGAATGCTATGGAATATTATTGTTCTATATGAAATGACCAGCAGGATGATTTCAGAGAGGCCTGGAAAGACTTACATGAACTGATGTTAAGTGAAATGAGCAGAACTAGGAGATCATTGTACATAGCAACATCAATATTATATGACAATCAATTCTGATGAACATGACTCACTCCAACAATAAGATGATTCAGACCAGTTCCAATGATCTTATAGTGAAGAGAACCATCTTCACCCTGGGAAAGGATGTGGGAATTGAATATGGATTACAACATAACATAATGTTATGTTTGTTGTTGTTGTTTTTTGCTTACATTTTGTTTTCTTACTCATTTATTTTCCTTTTTGATCTGATTTTTCTTGTGTAACAAGAGAATTGTATAAATATGCTTACATATATTGCATTTAACATATATTTTAACATGTATAACATATATTGGATTGTTCGCCATCTAGGAGATGGGTTGGGTGGAAGGAGGGAAAAATCTGAAACACAAAGCAATGCAATGTTGAAAAATTATTTGTGCATATGTTTTGAAAATAAAAAGTTTTTTAAAAAGTTTTTTTCTCCTTTCTGAGAACTCAGTTTCCATCTATCTATCTAACTCTCTATCTATCTATGCTTATATAGTTATATCTATATAGATATATGGATTATATAGATATAGATCTGGAAGACTATTGAATTAGATGATTTCTGAGTTCCTTTCTTGCTGTAAATCAATGGTCCTATGTTCTTACATTTTGCATCACTCTGTGAAATTGGACAGCTTTTTTCTGGTTCTAGTATTATCTCAAGCTTCTAGACCTTGTCCCTTGCCCTAACACCAAGAATAGTGTGAATGAGCTAGTGTTTATTTTTCCCTACTATTCAAGATTTCACAAATGATAATCACTATATTTTACATCATAGAATTATGTGTCCTAAAAAGAAGGGACTATTATCATGTGGGTCCTCATATCTCCAGCACCTATTCCTGATTTAAGTCCATGGCATCAGGAATTTCTGATTGTTTGTTGAACTGAATTGAATAGAATCTCAAGATTTTCAGTAGAATAGAAAAAGATTTTCTTTTTTGATATTCATTTTTTCCAGATGAAGTAGTATCAATATTCTAGAACTCAGAGTCAGTATTGCATAAGGGAAATAAAATGCACTTAGTGGGTAAGAAACCTATCTTCTAGTCCTGGCTTTGCTATTTACTCTATTTGTAACTTTAGACAAGTTGTTATCTTTTCTGACTCAGTTTCCTCAACTGTCAAAAGAAAGAAATAACTTGCTGTGCCTCTTTCACAAAATGTTTTGAATATCAAAAATAGTAATCACCAGCAAAATTGTTATCTTTGCTCTTCTTTCTCTTCTTCTCTTCTTCTTGTTCTTCTTCTTGCTCTTCTCTTTCTTGTTCTCATTTTTCTTCTTCTTTTTTCTTTTTCCTCTTCCTTTTTTTCTTCTTCCTCTTCCTCCTCTTCCTTCTTCTTCTCATTCTCTTTCTCCTCCTCCTCTGCCTTTCTCCTCCTTCTCCCTCCTCCTCCTCCTCCTCTTCCTTTCTTCTTTTCTTTTCTCCTCCTCCTTTTCCTTCATCTTCCTCTTCCTCCTCCTTTCTCCTCTTCTTCTTTCTTCTTCTTCATGGAATCAATTTGCAGAGATATGGGGGTTCTATTTCCTAAGTCATATTTGTATATTTGTAACATTTGGCCTATCCTGATGCCATAGACCTAAATTTATAATAAGTGATATTTTCTAGATTGACATTCATTCATTTATTATTTTTTAAATAGCTTATTTATTTAAAACTAATTGCAAAATAAGAAAAAGACAAATAAAAAAAAGAAAGACAAAAAAAAGGAAAAACAAAGTAAAACAAAATTTTGTCACGTTGCCAGCAGAACATCAGAGAAGATTCAAAATGTGTAACAATAAATTTCTATTTCAAGAAAGCATATAGAATAATACAGGACATTATATTCATGAACAACCATCTTTCTTCCCTTTAGGTTATTCTTTTGTTCTTTGCTGTGCACTTTTAACTTTACTCTTTTCTCCCCTTTTATCCCTCTCCCATTTCCCCCCAAGAAAGCTGCAATTAAGCAAGGATATATTTATATAAACATAATATACATACATAAATATGTACATATGTACATGTATACATATATATACAATATATACATAATGTGTGCACACCCATGTTTATCTATATATACACATACATAAATACGCACACATATATAAACCTAAATGCACACCTATACACAGACACACATAGACACTAAATCTATATGCATACATAAGCATTTATGCAAAAGCCATATCTTTAAAACAATATTAATGTGGCTGACATATAATATAGATTTCTCTCTTGACTGAATCTTTAAGTTTGATTTTGAGATAATGATTACTAGTCCTACTTTTTTTTCTAACAAATTCTATTCCTGCTCCTTATTATTGTATTTATACATATCTCTTATTTCAAATATGTATGTATGTATATGTATGTGTTATATACATATACATACACACGTGTGTGGGTATGTTTGTCTATATATATGTATTATTCCCTATTTCACCCATTCCTTATGTGAGTAGGTTTTCAGAACTACCAACCCTGCTCCCTCATCTAATGCCTCTGGGTTGGTTCTTCCTCTGTACTTCATTTATTTAGTATAATTACTATTTTTATCATATCCTAAATGATTTTATTTTTTGGAAGCATATCATAGTTCTGCCCAATTTTTCTTTTGGACTACCCAATTATAATGCCAGTCTTAGACATATGGTTTATATTTCCACATATAAAATATAAACAGTTTGTCATTATTGAGTCCATTGAAATTAATCTTTGGTGCTGGCTTTTATATGTTAATATTTCAATTTAGTTCATATTTAGTGGAAACAAAATCCTTAAAATCTGTGAGTTCATTGAGTGTCCATTTTTTTGTTCAATATTATGCTTAATTTTGCTAGATATATTTTTAGCTACAGGCCTAATTCTTTTGATTGATGATGTATCATATACTAGGACATGGTTTTTTGTTGTGGCTGCAGATCAATCCTATAAGATTCTTTGTTTTTGTTTGTTTCTTGTAAAATTTTCTCTTTGATCTGGGGATTTCAAAATTTAGCAATAATTTCCCTGTGTATTTTCCTTATAGGATCCCTTTGATAGTGATCAGTGAGTTTTTTCTATTTCTATTTTCCCTTTTTATTCTATCTCTGCAGTACAATTTTCTTTTATTATTTTTTGTATTTGTATCAAGGTTCTTTTTTTGGTCACAGATATGGAGTCCAATTATTCTTGTGTTTTGTCTTCTTGATCTGTTCCCTGAATCTGTTGTATGTCTTATGTTTCAGATTCTTTTGTATTTTTTTAATTCTTTGTAATTTGTTTTGTTATGTCTTGATCTCTTAGAACTTCACTGTCTTTCTTTTGCCCAATTCTAACTTTCAAAGAATTGTTTTCTTCTTTCAGACTCTGGATCTCTTTTTCTAGTTGGTTGACTTCATTTTCAAAGTCTTGTTTCTTTTGGATGGTTTCATTTTGTTTTAGTTTTTCCTCATTCTCTCTCATTTGGTTTTTAAAGTCTTTTTTTTTTTTTACTTTTTCTATTAATTCTTTCTGGGCAGGTAACCTCTTTGGGGCAGAGGAAGTTTTTTTTTTTCCACTTCAATATTCTCTTAAGATGAACCCCTATCTTCCTTTTATCCCTTTCTTGAGTTTCTATGGTTAGGTTCTTTCTCCTTTGTTTCCTCATTTTTAAAAAATGAGAACTTATTAATGTAATCATCTCTAGTCCTAGGGCAAGGGTGGGATGGTAGCTCTGGCTTGATTTCAGTACTCCCCTCTGGCCTGGAACCCCAAACTAAGACCTTTACCTCCTATAAGTACTTGTAACCAAAAGTGTCCCTGCTCCACTGCTTCTGCATTCACCAGGTGTGCTGGTTCCTTCTCACCCAGGGCCACATCTCAGCAGCATACCTGGACCTGGTGTTCCTAGTCAGCTGAGGTGCCCTCTGTCTGCCTGGACCCAGAGTCCAGATTCTTCAGACTGTCCTGGAGGTGAATATTTCTGTGGTTCCTGTGAAGGCTATCTCTGAATCCAGCTAGCCCCAGGGCTCCCACTTGCTGTTTCTGCAGATCTAGCCTGGAGTGTTTGTACTTCACACCCTTTAAACCTCTACCCTGGAGACTTTTTTAGGTCTTCTGCAGTTTTCCCGGGAGTACCCCTGTTCTTCACCAGTCTTATCTGTTTTTTTTTTTTAGCCAGTTTATGTATTCCCTGAGTCACAATTTTGAATTTTTTGTGTGTGGGGAAATCTAGAGAGCTTGGAATTTTCTGACCATCTTCCCAGAATCTTTCCCTCATCTGTTCATTAACAAAAGAATCATCATTCATTGAAAATGTACTTGGTACTGAATGTCTATAAACACTTTCTGTGTAAAGTAAGGAAGGTAGACTAGCTTACCTGACGTTAGTTGCTTTTCTTTAAGATGATGAGATTGAATTGGCAGGACATTTTTGTGATGAATTTTAGGAGAGAGTAGCCTGTGAACTTGGGTGGGAAAATAACTGCATCTCTATTTTTACTGATCTTTGTTTTCCTTTGTAATCCTATGTATTTCATTTTCTATTTTGGAAAACATTATTCTGAGAAAAGATTTGTAGGTTTAATCTACATGGAATGGTATGTAATATCAATGAGACTAAGAAGTTCTGGATTGTGGATCTATGGTACCCTCTAGGTTCTTCTCCTAGTCTCCCTTTTCTTCCTGTTTGGGGACAAATATCAACACATTTTAGGGCTAGAAAACTATAGAATAAGGAGTGACTAACTTAAAGAAGCTAAGGAAAGAAGAGAGGCTTAGCTCAAGAGAAGCTGAGCAGCTCATCTGGAATGTCAGGCTATCCTTGGAATAGAAAGTGTGGACTGATGGAGAAATACAGCTTATGAAATTGTAGTGAAATAGACTGCCTTGAAGTAGAATCAGTAAGCCTCTACATATAGTGCAAAGAATACCAGTATTGAAGTTAAAAAGCCTGACTTCATATCTCAGCTCAGACACTTACTAGCTATATGAGCCCAAGCAACTCATATTACCTATCAGATATGTTTTAGAAGATATAAAGGTTAAATGGATGGATGGATGAAAAATAATTTGTTAAGTGTTTACTCTGTGCCAAGTCCTCTGCTAAGAAATATTGATATAATAGACTATATGATTCCTCCCTTCATATAGTTTATATTCTAATGAGAAAAAACAATAGCCATGGGTCAGCGGTGGCAGGGAGGGCCATATTAGTTAGGAAAGTTACAAGGCCATAGAGAAGCAAAATTACATAATCCATCTAAGAAAAATGATAGAACTGTTTTGATCATGTATGGGTCATGGATTCAGAACTAGAGAGGGAGTGGAGGTAAAAAAAAAAAAGAGGAAGGGATTCAGCTGCTTTAACCAATGGTGAGGAGACTGTGGACCTCTAGAGTGGAAGTTCTCCCAAGGTATGACTTCTGGCATGGACAGTGAAGAAGTTAGGAGATTAGAGAGGAGGTATTTGGAGAGGAGATCATAAAGTAATGTGTGAAAGACTCCCCAGTAGAAGGATAAGATATGTTCATTCTAGCTGGCTCTAGGAATCTCAACTAAGAGCAATGGGTAGAAATCACAAAGAGGCATATTTGGACTTGATATGGGGAAAAGCTTTCTACATACTATATCCATCCAAAAAGTAAAATGTGGTCTCTGAGGAGGGGATGGGCTTCTCAGCATTGGAAGTTTTAAAGTAGAGGCTATAGAGCTACTGTGTAGAAATCAGGATGGTATTTTATCTGTATATCCTGTGTGTTATTTGAATATTTCTATAATTAAGTTTCATAACTGGCGATGACATAGTCCTGCTGTGATTTTGCATTCTCAATAGGGGAAATAGGAGATAAGGAAAAGGAACTAAGCCTTCAAATGGAGTTAAGTAAGGCAATTGTTCTTCTCTCTCACCACATATATTATTGGCATTTTACAAATTATTTCTTCCTTTTCCCCTTTTTTCCTTCTTCTTCTTCTTCTTCTTCTTCTTCTTCTTCTTCTTCTTCTTCTTCTTCTTCTTCTTCTTCTTCTTCTTCTTCTCTTCTTCTTCTTCTTCTTCTTCTTCTTCTTCTTCTTCTTCTTCTTCTTCTTCTTCTTCTTCTTCTGTCTTCCTCTTTTTTCTTTTCTAAGATTAAATATCACTTCTTCCTAACCACCATCCATGGAATTATAATTACCATTGAATTCTTTTTTGTAGTGAATAAAAAGAAGCAAAGATAGCCCAAACAGTAATCCAACAATGCATATTGCATTATACATTTATAGTCCACACCACCATACTGAAATGAAGAGTGTGTTTCTTTGTCTTTTCTTCACGACCAAGAAGGGTTAATATAGTTTATCAGAGTTCATACCTTTTTTGTGTTGTCATTTACATTATTGGAGTAATTAAGTATATTTTTCTCATGTATGCTCCCCCTACTCTGTAACACTTCATATAAACCATTTCAGGTTTCTCTCAATTTCTCATAGTTATTGCTTCCTTTGGAACAATACCATTCCATTCCATTAACATATAAAATGTATCTATGCATTTCAGAATTGATGGGAATCCATTGCATTTCTGTGTTAGGTTTTTTTGTTTGTTTGTTTGTTTGTTTTGCAAAACTCATACATAAAAATGTTCACATGGCTATTTTGTCATATATATGATCTTTCTGCCATTGACTTTATTGGGCTATATATCCAATTGCTGAATTATTAGGTCAAAGGATTACAAGTGTTTATAAATTTTTCTTTCACAATTCCAAGTTGATTTTCAAAATGATTAGAGAAATTCATCATTTAATCAATACTTGTTAGTATTCTTGTCTTCTCACAACCTCTTTAATATTAACTCTCTCTGGTTCCTATCTTTGCTGTCAATTTGAAGCTTCAAAGCTATTTTTCATTTTTTAAATTATTAATGATGAACAACTTTTCATATGCTTATTGGTCATCTGAATTTCTTCTTTTGAAAACTATATGATTCTTTCCCCTCTTATCTTTTGGGAAATGGCTCTTGTTCCAGTATTTATATTGCTTACACACATGTAGTACATATAGAGGATATAAAATATTTAGTAGACATACCTAATAAAAATATTTTTGGAGAATTGAAAACCAGTATTACACAGAAGGAAATTTAGAAATACAAACTGGGCAGGGTGAATGTAGTCAAGCTACAATATACAAAAATAAACTCAAACAATGAAGAAAATGAGACTAAAGCATGTCATCATAGAAAAAACAAGCTAGGTGGATCACAAGGTAAGGATGAGGAAAGCAACATGGAAAATACATTCCTTACTTTTGTAAATTTATTATTCTATTTGAAATTTTAGATGTCTTGTTTCTTCAAATGAACATTGTTAACTAGTTTTATAATGCAACCCTATGATGATTTGATTAGGATATCAGTAAATCTATAAGTTAATTTCAGTTGTACAGTGATTTTTATTATATTGGTGAATTCTAACTATGAACAATGAATCTATTTCTAACTATTTCTCTTCTTATAGTTTGGTAAAGTGTGTTTTATAGTTGTGTTTATATTTAAGTCAATCTTGATAGATTAACTCCCAGAGAGTCTATGCATTTAATAGTTATTTTGACAGTAATTTATGTTTTTATCATTTACTTTAGTTCTTGTTTTTAGTACTATGTAGAAATGGTATGATTTTGTGGATTTATTTTGTGTCCTGCTACTTTACTGAAGCTATTAATTATCTCAATTAGTTTATTCAATGAATCTCTGACATTTTCAAAGTAAACTATCATATCTTCAACAAGGGATAATTTTGTCTTCTTTTTGCTGATATTTATGCTTTTGAGTTCTCTCTTTCTTGTCTTATTGCTATAGTTAACATTTCTAGAATTATGTCAAACCACAACAAGGCAAGAGAGCAATCATTGATTGCTCATCTCTTCTCTACCAATACCACACATTTATAAGGGGAAATAGTATATAGAGTTTTATTGATGCAGATAATAAATACTTGATTTGGGGTTTGGATAAATTTTATTGTATTTTCAGAGTCTTCCCATTTCTGTGGGTTTTTAAAAGTATTTTTAAGTTCCTCTTAAAATTTTTTGATAAATTACTGTGGAATTTTTGTCAAAGATTTTTTTCCTGCATTTATTGACATTATAATTTTGTTTCCATTCAGATTATTTTATTGTGTAAATAATGGTGTTGTTGGTTTTATTAAGTTGAATCTTTCTATAGTATGAATATTATTTGGTCAGAGTGAATGATACCTTGTATATATTAAATCTTCTTTACTAAAATTTCATTAAAAGTGGTTAGTAATATTAATCAGAATAATTCATCTATAATTCTCTTTCTCCAACTTTATTTAATGTTATCTTTGTAACCTATCATAAGTACCTATCAAATGTAATTCCTCCCCAAAAGTCTATTTATTTCTATTATTTTCTTATTGTTTTTCTTTCAATTAGCTTTGCCTAGTGCTAGAAGAGGAACAATAAAATCTCCTATAGTTATTGTATTGCTATCTATTTTATTTATTTATTTATTTTGTGAAAATTGGTTAGCTTTTGACTTCCGGCCAAGATGGCGGAGAGGAAATACACTTCTGTGTAATCTCCGTGTTTTTCTCTCACTATTCATTTCATTTCATGCCTCTGAATTAATGCTCGACTGAAAAAAAAACCATACAATTACTTACCAAGAGAAACCATCCTTGAGACTCGTCAAGAAAGGTCTGTTTTTGCGCGAGGGCGGGGACGGTATTTGGAAGCAGTCTGCGGGTAGCAGCAGCTGCAACCAGAGCACAGATAGCAGCTCAGAACCGGGTGGAGCGGAGAGGGGGTAGGACCGCAGCCGTCTCTGCGGTGAGAGCTTTGCTATAGGAGCAAGTCAGCAGCCCAGCAGAGAAGCTAAAAACACCGGGGGTGAAGAATACAATCCCAAACAGCTGGAGTTTCTAGGGACCTGGCCACCCCTCCCCCACAGTGTCTTAGCCCGCTCGGATCTCAGAGCGCTCGGATCTCAGCGCGCAGGCGCCATAGCACAGTAGGACCTGTGCCTCACGAATACCCTGCCCCTCCCCCAAAGAAAGCAGCCTCCATTCAAGGGGTTTTTTTTCCTTCTGTTTCTTTGATAGTTTGTCTTTGATAAATAGACAGAATGAGCAAGAAACTGAAAAAGAATTTAACCCTGGACAGCTTTTATACAGATAAAGAGCAGACTCCAAACCCTGAGGAGACTAAAAACAAACAGTCCCCAGGTGAATCCCCGAAGGAGGAGACCTTATATCCCTCAGCACAGATGAATCTCATGGAGGAAATTAAAAAGGCTCTCACAAGGGAGCTAGAAGAAAAATGGGAAAAGGAGAGGGAGGCTCTGCAAAAGGAGAGGGAGGCTTGGCAAAAGAGCCTGGAGAAGTCAGTTAAAGAGAGAGTGGATAAAGAAACCAAATCCTTGAAAAATAGGATTAGTGAACTGGAAACAGAAAACAGCTCTCTAAAAAACAAAATTGGCGAAATGGAAAAAAATTCCACAGAACAAAAGAACTCAATTGGACAATTAGAAAAAGATCTTAAAAAAGTGAGTGAAGAAAATACCTCACTGAAAATCAGGGTCGAACAATTGGAATTGAATGACTCGAGGAGACAAGAAGAATCAGTCAAGCAAATCCAAAAAAATCAAACAATGGAAAAGGATGTGAAATACCTTCTGGGGAAGACAACAGACCTGGAAAACAGATCCAGGAGAGACAACCTGAGAATCATCGGACTTCCAGAAAAGTATGATGAAAAAAAAAGCCTGAACACTATCTTCCAGGAAATTATCAAAGAGAACTGCCCAGAAGTCATAGAAACAGAAGGTAAAATAGACATTGAAAGAATTCATCGATCCCCTACTGAAAGGGATCCTAAAATCAAAACACCAAGGAATATAGTGGCCAAATGCCAGAACCCTCAGGCAAAGGAAAAAATACTGCAAGCGGCTAGAAAAACCCAATTCAAGTATCAAGGAGCCACAATAAGGATCACCCAGGATCTGGCAGCATCCACATTAAAGGATCGAAGGGCCTGGAATATGATATTCCGAAAGGCTAAGGAACTTGGTATGCAACCAAAAATAACTTACCCAGCGAGATTGAGCATCTTTTTCCAGGGAAGAAGATGGTCATTCAACGAAATAAGCGAATTTCATCTATTTCTGATGAAAAAGCCAGAACTTAACAAAAAATTTGATCTACAAGCACAGAACTCAAGAGAAATCTAAAAAGGTAAAGATTAATCTTGGGAACTATATTTTGGCTGTAAAGATGTATAAAAAATACATGTATACCTTGTTCTAGAAACTAGTTGAGGAAAGGACATTGTACTAGAAAAAAGGGAAAGTGGGGGTACTACATTTCATGAAGAGGCAAAGAAAACCTAGTATATCTGAGAGAAAGAATGGAGAGGAATGAAAATAGTGAGTATTTTACTGCTTTCAGAATTGGCAGTAAGAGAAGAATTTTAGACATATTCAATCTATGGTGAAACTTCTCCCACCTCATTGAAAAGTGAGAAGGGAAAAGTGAAAAAGGAAGGAACAAGCTAAGTGGAAGGGAATACGGGAACTGGGAGGGAAAGGGGTAAGTTGGGGGGGGGAACTCTAAGGGGAGGGGAGGGATACTGAAAAAGGGAGGGCTGTGAGAAGCAAGGGGAGCTCACAAGCTTAATACTGGGAAGGGGGGTAAGGGAGGGGGTAAGGGAGTAAGAAGGGAGAAAAGCATAAACCGGGGTCAACAAGATGGCAAGTAATACAGAATTGGTCATTTTAACCATAAATGTGAACGGGGTAAACTCCTCTATAAAGAGGAAGCGGTTAGCAGAATGGATTAAAAGCCAGAATCCTACAATATGTTGTATACAGGAAACACACCTGAAGCGGGGTGATACATGCAGGTTAAAGGTAAAAGGTTGGAGCAAAATCTACTATGCTTCAGGTGAAGCCAAAAAAGCAGGGGTAGCCATCCTGATCTCAGATCAAGCTAAAGCAAAAATTGATCTAATCAAAAGAGATAAGGAAGGGCACTATATCTTGCTAAAGGGTAGAATGAATAATGAAGAAGTATCTATATTAAATATATATGCACCAAGTAGTGTAGCATCTAAATTCCTAAAAGAGAAATTAAGAGAGCTGCAAGAAGAAATAGACAGTAAAACTATAATAGTGGGAGATCTCAACCTTGCACTCTCAGAATTAGATAAATCAAACCACAAAATAAATAAGAAAGAAGTCAAAGAGATAAATAGAATACTAGAAAAATTAGATATGATAGATCTCTGGAGAAAATGTAATGGGGACAGAAAGGAGTACACCTTCTTTTCAGCAGTTCATGGAACTTATACAAAAATTGATCATATATTAGGACATAAAAACCTCAAACTCAAATGCAGTAAGGCAGAAATAGTGAATGCATCCTTTTCAGACCATGATGCATTGAAAATTACATTCAATAAAAAGCCACAGGAAAGTAGACCAAAAAATAATTGGAAACTAAATAATCTCATACTAAAGAATGATTGGGTGAAACAGCAAATTATAGACATAATTAATAACTTCATCCAAGAAAATGATAATAATGAGACATCATACCAAAATGTATGGGATGCAGCCAAAGCGGTAATAAGGGGAAATCTCATATCTCTAGAGGCCTATTTGTATAAAATAGAGAAAGAGAAGGTCAATGAATTGGGCTTGCAACTAAAAATGCTAGAAAAGGAACAAATTAAAAACCCCCAATCAAACACTAAACTTGAAATTCAAAAAATAAAAGGAGAGATCAATAAAATTGAAAGTAAAAAAACTATTGAATTGATTAATAAAACTAAGAGTTGGTTCTATGAAAAAACCAACAAAATAGACAAACCCTTAGTAAATCTGATTAAAAAAAGGAAAGAGGAAAATCAAATTGTTAGTCTTAAAAATGAAAAGGGAGAACTCACCACTAACGAAGAGGAAATTAGAGCAATAATTAGGAGTTACTTTGCCCAACTTTACGCCAATAAATTCGACAACTTAAATGAAATAGAAGAATACCTCCAAAAATATAGCTTACCTAAACTAACAGAGGAAGAAGTAAATATCCTAAACACTCCTATCTCAGAAAAAGAAATAGAACAAACTATCAATCAACTCCCTAAGAAAAAAACCCCAGGACCAGATGGATTTACATCTGAATTCTATCAAACATTTAAAGATCAATTAACTCCAATGCTAAATAAACTATTTGAAGAAGTAGGGATTGAAGGAGTCCTACCAAACTCCTTTTATGACACAGATATGGTACTGATACCTAAACCAGGTAGGCTGAAAACAGAGAAAGAAAATTATAGACCAATCTCCCTAATGAATATTGATGCTAAAATCTTAAATAAAATATTAGCAAAAAGATTACAGAAAATCATCCCCAGGATAATACACTATGACCAAGTAGGATTTATACCAGGAATGCAGGGCTGGTTCAATATTAGGAAAACTATTAACATAATTGACTATATCAACAACCAACCAAACAAAAACCATATGATCATTTCAATAGATGCAGAAAAAGCATTTGATAAAATCCAACAGCCATTCCTAATAAAAACACTTGAGAGCATAGGAATAAAAGGACTTTTCCTTAAAATAGTTAGGAGCATATATTTTAAACCTTCAGTAAGCATCATATGCAATGGGGAAAAACTGGAACCTTTCCGGTAAGATCTGGAGTGAAGCAAGGTTGCCCACTATCACCATTATTATTCAATATTGTATTAGAAACACTGGCCTCTGCAATAAGAGTCGAGAAAGAGATTAAAGGAATTAGAGTAGGCAATGAGGAAACCAAACTATCACTCTTTGCAGATGATATGATGGTATACCTAGAAAACCCCAGAGATTCTACTAAAAAGCTATTAGAAATAATTCACAATTTTAGCAAAGTAGCAGGATACAAAATAAATCCCCATAAATCCTCAGCATTCTTATACACCACCAACAAAATCCAAGAGCAAGAGATACAAAGAGAAATTCCATTCAAAATAACTGTTGATAGCATAAAATATTTGGGAATCTACCTACCAAAGGAAAGTCAGGAATTATATGAGCAAAATTACAAAAAAGTTTTCACACAAATAAAGTCAGACTTAAATAATTGGAAAAATATTAAGTGCTCTTGGATAGGCCGAGCAAATATAATAAAGATGACAATACTCCCTAAACTAATCTATTTATTTAGTGCTATACCAATCAGACTTCCAAGAAAATATTTTAATGATTTAGAAAAAATAACAACAAAATTCATATGGAACAATAAAAAGTCGAGAATCTCAAGGGAATTAATGAAAAAAAAATCAAATGAAGGTGGTCTAGCTGTACCTGATCTAAAATTATATTATAAAGCAGCAGTCACCAAAACCATCTGGTATTGGCTTAGAAATAGATTAGTTGATCAGTGGAAAAGGTTAGGTTCACAAGACAGAATAGTCAACTATAGCAATCTAGTGTTTGACAAACCCAAAGATTCTAAATTTTGGGATAAGATTTCATTATTTGATAAAAACTGCTGGGATAACTGGAAATTAGTATGGCAGAAATTAGGCAAGGACCCACACTTAACACCACATACCAAGATAAGATCAAAATGGGTCCATGACCTAGGCATAAAGAACGAGATTATAAATAAATTAGAAGAACATAGGATAGTTTATCTCTCAGACTTGTGGAGGAGAAAGAAATTTGTGGCCAAAGATGAACTAGAGACCATTACCAATCACAAAATAGAAAATTTTGATTATATCAAATTAAAAAGCCTTTGTACAAACAGAACGAATGCAAACAAGATTAGTAGGGAAGTAACTAACTGGGAAAACATCTTTACAATTAAAGGTTCTGATAAAGGCCTCATTTCCAAAATATATAGAGAACTGACTCAAATTTATAAAAAATCAAGCCATTCTCCAATTGATAAATGGTCAAAGGATATGAACAGACAATTTTCAGATGAAGAAATTGAAACTATTACCACTCACATGAAAGAGTGTTCCAAATCACTATTGATCAGAGAAATGCAAATTAAGACAACTCTGAGATATCACTACACTCCTGTCAGATTGGCTAAGATGACAGGAAAAAACAATGATGAATGTTGGAGGGGATGCGGGAAAACGGGGACATTGATGCATTGTTGGTGGAGTTGTGAACGAATCCAGCCATTCTGGAGAGCGATCTGGAATTATGCCCAAAAAGTTATCAAACTGTGCATACCCTTTGATCCAACAGTGTTTCTATTGGGCTTATACCCCAAAGAGATACTAAAAAAGGGAAGGGGACCTGTATGTGCCAAAATGTTTGTAGCAGCCCTGTTTGTAGTGGCTAGAAACTGGAAAATGAATGGATGCCCATCAATTGGAGAATGGCTGGGTAAATTGTGGTATATGAACGTTATGGAATATTATTGCTCTGTAAGGAATGACCAGCAGGATGAATACAGAGAGGCTTGGAGAGACCTACATGGACTGATGCTAAGTGAGATGAGCAGAACCAGGAGATCATTATACACTTCGACAACGATATTGTATGAGGATGTATTCTGATGGAAGTGGATTTCTCTGACAAAGAGACTTAACTGAGTTTCATTGGAGAAATGATGGACAGAAACAGCTACACCCAAAGAAGGAATACTGGGAAATGAATGTGAACTATTTGCAATTTTGATTTTCTTCCCGAGTTATTTTTACCTTCTGAATCCAATTCTCCCTGTGCAACAAGAGAACTGTTTGGTTCTGCAAATATGTATTGTATCTAGGATATACTGCAACATGTTTAGCATATATAGGACTGCTTGCCATCCTGGGGGGGGGGGGAGGAGGGAGGGAGGGGAAAAAACGAAACATAAGTGATTGCAAGGGATAATGTCGTGTAGAAATTATCCTGGCATGGATTCTGTCAATGCGAAGTTATTATTAAATAAAATAAAATTTATTATTAAAAAAAAAAAAAAAAAAAAAAAAAAAAAAAAAAAAAGAAAATTGGTTAGCTTTTATGATATTGGACACTATACTATTTGTTACATATATGTATTTTGAAATGCTGCATTTTATGGTGTTTGGTGCTTAAGTTTAATGTAGTTTTACTAACTCTCTTATCATTTGTAAATTTTTATGATTGCCTTGATTTGTTCATAATTACAACTCTTACTTTTCTGGAATTGCTTGATAAATAATAAAGTTTATTCCAGTGCTTATTTTCATTCTGATTATGCCTTTATTTTTTTAAATGTCTTTCTTATTTGCAATAAATTATTGGGTTTTGCTTTTTTATTCATTTTGCTATTTCCTTCTGTTTCATTCAGGAGGTTAACATTGTTACATATAAGTTTAGAAATGTTAGGTTAGTAGTTCCTTCTAATTTTGTATTAATTCCCCCCCCCCCTTACTTTAAGTCAGTACTTGGTCTTTGATTTTAGCTTTGTTTACACTAATTTTGATTCCAATCTGTTCCACATAGGGGCTTTTTATCCTTCTATTTTTCTTGCTGATTCCAGTGAATCTTGATTTTTTAAACCACTATTCTTTCTTATTTTTGATGTATAATTGATAATTGTGTGTGTGTGTGTTTGTATTTTATGCATTATTCTCTATCCTCTTCCAACTCAAGTAATACTGCAATTCAGAATCCTTTATGCCCTCCATTTGTTCTGACACAATCTTTTGATACTTAGCGCTATATTCTGGTGCTTTTTATTAAGAAGCACTCATTTATTTCTTTTCTAAAATAAATTTATTTTACTCAAGACTTTTGCATGTATGTAGACTAGATATTTCCTTATATCTCTTCCTGCCTTCATTTCAGAGAGTCATCCTTCATTACAAAGAATTTTAAAAGGAAAATAAATAAAAGGAAAAAATCAGGACCTCTGTAAAGGGACCTCACACTCAGAAGATTGACAGAGATAGTCTAAGTTGAGAATAGTCAACACTGAAGGGTCATAGAAAAACAAGAACACTAATGCATCATTTGTGGATCTTAGAATTGTACAGCCATTGAGAGAAACAATTTAGTATTATGAAAGTAGACAAATCTTTATAGCTTTATTCATAAAGATTCCACTAGTAGCTATATACCCCAAGAAGGGCATTGATTAAGAAAAGACTACATTTAAACTAAAATATCTATAGCAGCTCTTTTTATGGTAATGGAAATTATGATAATGCTCATCATTTGGGGAATGTCAACAAACTGTGGCAAATAAATATAATGGAATAACACTGCAACCTAAGAAAGTGTGGGCATGATTAATACAGAGAAACAGGGAAAGATTGTCAGGAATAGATGTAAAGTGAATGGGAAGGCTAGAAAAAAACAATATTCAGAATGATTACAAGAGTGTAAATAAGAAGAATAAGAACAAAATAATTTTTAAAAAATGCTGCAAAAGTATAACTAGCAAGTTTGTCTCTAAACTGGAGATATGAAAAAGATACTACCACTTGCTCCCCAACCCTCTTCAGATAGGCAGTATACAGGTGTGAAACAATGCATATAATATCAGATTTTTTTTGGAAGTTTTGATTAGTTTTGCTGAATTTTTCCTTTCCTTTTTTATTTTAAGAAATTATTGTAAGGAGTGATTCTTTGGGGGGCAAGAAGGGGAGAGGAAAAGATGCAGGGGGAACTTTGGGTGATATAAAATCAAAATATATAAATTAGATATGTTTTAAAAGGAAAATGATCTAATTACCTCCCCTCCCACCAAATCTGCAGTCCAATAAAAACATTTGTAAACATACTATGTTGGAATACACGGGAACCACCTGACAGTGGCTGCTGAAGATCCAACCCAGAACAGCAGAATGGATCTCCTCTTGTGAGAGGATGATACAAGGAGACTGAGAGGCAGTTGCTGTTCTCTGACATCTCTGACTAAGAAGCAGTTGCATTGTTTGACCTCCCTCCTCTTCCCTCTGCCTCCAATTTACCTCATTCCCAGTCTGCAACACCTGTGTCAGCAAAGGCTGTCTTGCAACTCCTTCACATGCTATGATCCATAGCTGTGGAAGCTTTCGGAGAATTGGTCTGTCCCTTAACAATACTAATTAAAACTTTTTCCAGACATGATCCTTTGAGTATTGAAAGCCATTCCCCATCATTTCAGTTATCCATACCAAGAAGTAACTCTTTCCCCTTACTTTTGTTTTCTCATTGAATTCTCTAATAGACTTCCACTGAAAAGAAATCTCAATTTCTATTTAGTCCAAAGACCGGAATGTCCCTAAAATTTTCAACGAATGTCTAAACAATCTCTGACTAAAAATCTCTAAGAATAAGGATCTCGGCATATTACAAAGAAGTTTAATTGACTTTTGTGTAACGTTAATATTTAATTATTTTTACTCTGTCAAGCTAAAATCTTTCTCCATGTAACTTCCATCCATTGCTACTAGTTCTATTTTCTTGAGTCATTTAAAACATATCTAGCCTCTCTTCCATGTGACAGCTCTACAAAAATTTAAGGATAATTATCATGTGTTTCATAAATTTTCTTTTCAGCATAGGTCCTAACTCCCTTAATATACTACTTACCTCTCTCTCTCAGTGACAATAGTATTCTATTATCTCAGTCTAGTTATGATGGTATCTTTTAAAGCAGCATTTAATGTTGAATCATGCCAAAGTTCCTTTTAAAAAAATCTAAATTCAGTATATCCACTAATTTTTCCTACTGAATACATTTTTCTTTTCAGACATCAGTAGTGTGTTAACTAGAAACACTTTCCAGTTAATGAAATCTTGATATTTTTCTTCAAATAGGTTCTATTCACTTCAACATGGTACCCATTTGGCAGTCAGGAGACATGAGTTATGAGTCCTAGTCCTAGCTGTGGCACTAATAAGGTATGTGCCTTTGGACAAATGACTTCATTTCTGCAATCATTCCTTTTCTGTATGATAAGGGGTCAGACTAGTTTGTATCTAAGCTCCTTTTCAGCTCCACGACTTCATGTGAATTAATGTAAGTGCTCACTGATCCTTCGCTTAATGAAATAGTCCATCAGCTCCTCTAAGAGAAGAGAAACTCACTGATCTCTAGTTCCCAGGGTCCACTCTGGAACTCGTCCCATATGGATGGAAGGCAAACTGGCAATCATCCAGATCTCCAGCACAGTGGCTGTTTGTTGTGATACTTTCCACTTTTTGACAACAGTTCCCCAATTTCACCCTTGAGTTCTTTCAAAACACTTGGGTGGATGCCATCTAGTCTGGGCCATTTATCCAAATCTAGTTTGTCGATTAGGTCTGTAGCATCCTGCAAATTTACCACAATTTGGCTGAATAACTCCAACTCTTCGGCTTTACAGGACCTTTGTTTATGTGAACCTCTTTTTTAATAAAAATAATGGCCAAGAATTCATTTGATTCTCTTAATTCCATCACTGAGCATCTTTTCTGCACTCCAATACTCAAATGGGCCCATTCTAAATGTATTCCTGCCTTTAATATGATTAGTGGATTTCTTGTTGACCACAGAGTAACAAATAAAGTCTTCTTCATATTCTATATTGGTAATTTGGGGGCAGTCATTCACAGCCAAAGCAACTGCTGAGAATTCCCTCCCACACACCGAGCAGGAGTTATCAAGGGAGCATTAGATTCAGAGTTTGAAGACATTTAATTCTACTCTCTTGTTTTTGAGATGAAGACAGGAAAAGGCAACATGGAGTAAGAGTACTGAATTTGGAGTAATGAGTACTGAATTTGGAATCAGAGGACCCTTTGATCTGTCATTTAAATTATTACTTGTATAATTGTCAGCATATTATCTTAACTTTCTTAGTCTCAGTTTATACCTATGTAAGTTGAAGATGTCTGAATGGTACATTTTTCTATTTCCCTGTTATCTCAAAATATTAAAATCTTTGGAAAGAAATCCAGATGAGTGATATTGTATCTTGCCAAATGTCAAATAGGTAGTAACTGGCAGAGATAAGATACCTGATTAAAATGGTAAAACTCAGCTGGAGCATCAGGTAGTACTTGTTCTCAGGTGAAGAAAAATATGGGAATCCTTAAATATGATTTCTTCAGTCAAGTTTAGGGTCCTCAAGATGCTTGATATATTACTACTGATTCTTATTATTATTACTATTGATTTGGTTATGAGGAAACTACAATTGTCCCCATTTTTCTCATATCCTGGCAGAGTAGTAACAGAATTCTTGCATTTTCCCCCTTCTTTTACCCCCTTCTCTTTCTACTTTGTTGTAGAGTAAAATATTTTTATACTCTACTGAATGTATATATAAATGAAGGATAATTATCATGTGTTTCATAAATTTTCTAAATTTTATGTCTGTTCTAAAAACAGTCATCTTTCTACTATATTCCAGTAGAGAAATCGAGAGAACAGTGTCATCTCTGCTTACTAACTTCCCTAGTTTCCTTCAAGTTATAGCTAAAATTGCATTTCCCTGAATGCTACTGTTTTTCTTCTTTCTGTTGATCATCAACAGTTTATCCAGAATGTATCTTGTTTATCCTTAGTTATTTGCATATTGTCTTTCCCATTAGACTGTGAAGGTCTCGAAAATAGAAACTGTCTTTTACCTTCCTTTGTCTCCTCAGCTCTTAGGATAGTGTCTGGTATATAGCAGGTGCTTAATAAGCATTTGGTGACTCAACAGTAGAAATAAAAGTCATAGGATGATAGATACTGGGCAAGAGTAGTTCTGTTTACTATGAAAAAAGGAGGAAGAACTGTAGCTTGCTATTGCCAGAATGATCTCCTCTATGACAGTTATGGGGGCAGAGAGGAGAGGATATCTGGTAAAGGATGATCCACTTCTCCCTAATAAGAAATCAGCTTAATTGAGAAAACAGAGATAAAGGACATTAGGAGCCAGCAAGAAGCAAGTTGGTCAAGTGGTTGGAACTGTGATGGGAAGCACATCCCCAGAGAAAGGCATCATCCCCTGTTCTAAACCTTGGTATGAGGGGCCCTTTCTCCTCCATGGAATTCTTTTGAACCCCTGTTCAAATACCACCTCCTCAAAGAAGCCTTCTCTCAGATTCCTGGTCATTAATGACCTTGGCCCTCAGATCTCAAGCTGCTTCTGGTTGTCCAAAGCACTTATCTCTCCCCTAACCACAACAATCAATATAAAATTAATAATTAAAAATATTTTTTTGCCATATAATAAAAAGCTGTGAGCTCTAACCTTTAGCTAAGACCATTAGCCCTGATCAGTAGCCGCAGACAAGGGCAGTCTTTGGAAATTGGGCTGCTCCCTGTGCTGCCTCAGGGCCTAACTGCAGATTGTTCTTATAGTCACTCATAATGCAGCCCCAGCGCTGACACATTCATATCTCCTTATATATCCAGTGCACTTTCTCAGCTGTCTCAATAGGGGAAATTCAAGGTCAGAACAAACAAACATATAAAATCAATTTTACCTAAGGGGAAAAAAAATCTCTTACAAAACTATTGGTTGATAGCCATCTTTTCTGTGTTGGTTAAACACGCTGGCTGATCCAGAAAAAGACTGTTGACAAAGTAGTGCATTTCTGCAGCCCTGACAAACAAGACTCTTTTAAAGATCATCTAAAACAAAACAAAATGAAACTCCTGCTTTCGCCCTTTCTCTCCTCTTCTCTTTCTCTGCCTCTGTCTCTATGAATTCAGCATTTAACATAGTTCATGACATACAGTAAGCCTTTAATAAATGCTGATTGACATTCTCTCTCTCTCTGAGGGTTTTCCCCTCCCAAATTTTTATTTTGCACACACACAGAGACACACACACACACAAATACATATATACATATGTGGATACAGTGTGCATATGTAAATTTTCATAATGTTCCAATTATTTTCTTTTGTTATTTTATGTATTTTAATTTATGCATTTAGATGAGTGAGAGTACCTTCTGGCTCTAAATCAAGAGTTCTAACCTTAGGAGCATAGGCTCTGGTGTCTGTGAATTTGGATGCAGAAAAATAATGCATATTTTAAATTATTGTTATTATGAATATTATTATTGCTCTGTATTGGTTTCCTTTGTAATTTCTATATATTTCATTTTATGCATTTGGGAAAGGGTCCATGGGCTCCAATACACTGTCAAAGGGGTCCATGACACGAGAAATGGGAAGAATTTTGGCTCTCTGCCTTTACTTCTGTCTGATTCTCCCACCTTCTTCTTTTATTTTGGCTTCCATTTCTCCTCTTCCACTCTTCCTTCTATTAAAATAGTCTTACATAGAAACAAAGAAAGAATGATTCCAGTACCAGAAAATCTAACTTCCTCAATCAAAACCTAATTAATGAATATGAATTAATAAGAAATAATCATTTCAAAAAACTAAGTAATAAATTCTTGAATGCTATGAAGTATGAAGAAGTTAGGGGGAGTGTATATGGGTGTGTGCATATGTGTGCACATGTATTTACCATTCTGATGAGAATGCCCCCCTCTTCTCTGCTTCCCACTCCTATCCCCTCAGTTCTGAGTATGATAGTTGCTAAAAATAAGGAAGCAGGCTAAATGATCTCCATGTTCACTTTCAGAACTCACATTCTGTGTTCTGTCTTCTAAGTTATCTAACAGTTCATACTGAATATAAAAGGAAAATAGAACAATAATACATTATATGTGCATAGTATTTTTAAGTTTTCAGATTATTTGAACCTCAGTGGTCTCATTTTATCTGCTTAGAACATGGAATGCTAGAACTGGAAAGAACCTTACTGATATTCCAGGACAATCTCATATTTAAGGATCAGAGTAGATCAGAGAGAAGTAACTTGAGAAGTCACACAGAGAATAGTTACAAAACAGCCTAGCATCCAGCTCTCCATGAGCCCAGATTAGTAAGTACCTAGCCCAGTATCCTGCTCATTGTAGAAGGCTGATTTTAGATGAATGAATGAAAACATTATTTCAGGGCCCCACGGCCTATGAGACAGACCAGCATGAATCTGAGTAACCCCATTTTTCAAACCTGGCTGATTCAGTCCCATTCATATAGATAGAGCTCAGGCCATCAACCGACAATTTGCTGTTTTTAAATGACTGGCAACAGGCATTTTCCATTCACCTCAGCCCCAGGGGCTCTTGGAGGACAGATGGCAGGCTGAGGCCAAGGAAGGCTGAAGGCATTACCTGCCACTGTGGATTGAGCATCAAAATAAATGTGTTGTTTTGTGTCAAAGAAAAACATTGTCTCTCCCTCAGACTGTCTTCCCTTGGGAACTGGACAGTGACATCTTATGCTCTTTATTCAGCATCTTGTTTGGAAGGAGAAAAAGGAAAGAAAACAATAAGCAAAATATTCCCAAGGTTTGGGTAACATTTTGCTTTTTGTCCCAGTGATCAATTCCACAAGTAGTTACCAAAAACCTACTCTGTGCAAGGCACTGTGCTGGTCCTTCTCATTTCACATCCCGTGACAAGCCTTCTGTCTAGATCTTGTCCATACATAGTAGTTTGTATGTTGTCTCCCCAACTACAAAATGAGCTCTCTTTCTTATTATTTTCCTTTTTGATTTGATTTTTCTTCTTCAGCAGGATATTGTGGAAATATGTACAGAAGAATTGCACATGTTTAACATATATTGGATTACTTGCTGTCTAAGGAAAGGTGTAGGGAGAAAGGAGAAAAAAATGTGAAAAATAAGGTTTCGCAAAGATGAATACTGAACATTATCTATGCATGTGTTTTGAAAATAAAAAAAGCTTTAATTTAAAAACAAATTAATGAGCTCTTTGAGGCTGCCTTTTTATGTCCAGCCCAGTACTTGGCATAAAATAAGCAATTAATAAAGGCTTGTTGACTAACTGACTTTTTGGAACATATTAAGTTTGGAAAAGGGAAAATTAAGCCAGACCCTTCCCTCAAGGAGTTGGAAATATTCTACTGGGATGAAGAAAGATGTAATATGTATATAGACAAATAAGCAAAACAAAACAAACAAATAAACAAATTGAAAAGGGAAAGAACACTGACAACTGCAAGCATCAAAGAAGATCTCCCTTGGAAAGTGGCATGAAAGCTGAGTATTGAAGGAAGCTAGGAATTCTAATAGGCAAAAATGAAGAGGAAATGTATTCTAGATTGGGGAGATGACGTATAAGGATACACAGAGGTTAGAGATAGCCCGCTGTTTGAGTAATAGTTAATAATCCAATAATGCTGTAATGTAGAATTTGTAAAAGAAAATAGAAAGATGAGCAGGAGTAATATTGTGGAATGTTTTAAATATCATGCTGAGAAGTTTATTTTACCCTATGAAAAATGGAGAACCACTGAAGGTGGCTGGTTTGTTTGTTTGTTTATGTTAATCAGGTGAGAAACATGATTAGATCTATTTGTTAGGAAGATAATTTTGACAATTGCATGTCAGATGGAGCAAAAAGAAGAGATATCAGAAATGGGGAAATCAATTAGAAGGCTATTTGTATAGGCCATTTAAGAGGTGATGAAGGTCTGAATATATATGGTAATTGTGTGAGTAGAAAGAACAGGTTGGATTCAAGAAATACTGTACATAATCAAGAAGAATTGATAGTTGATTGGTTTGAGAGAACTCCATTGAAGCTCAATTTGAAATTTTCCATTATGGATCCAGGGGCTTGAAAGGGTGGTAGGTCCTCAATAGAAATATAGACATTTGAAGGAATAAGTGGATGGTGAAAAGGGAGTTCTGCTCGAGACTTATTGAATTTGAGATAATGAAGGAACATTTGTGCAAAGATGTCTATTAGGCAGCCGACTATGCAGAACCAAAATTCAAGGGAGATATTGTCTCTGGACTTGTTGATCTTGGATTGATCTGAATAAAAGATAAAGTTTTTGGAAATACATAGGCATACATATCTGTCTACATGTAGATACAAGTATCAGTCATGCTGTAGCACACCTTGGGGGAACATTCCCTATTTGCCCTACCCTCTGAGGGGGCTTTTCCTGAACTCATTTTGATCCTTTCTTGTAGTAGGATAAAATACATTCAAGTACCAAAATGTATTTAATTCTGCCATATTTACTTTATCTCTAGTTCTTTGCTGTCATAAAAAGTAGCTATAAAATATTCAGTGTATATAGGACCTTTCTTTCAGTCTTTGACCTCCTTTAGGTATGTGCTAACAGAGGGATTTTTGAAATGAAGTGCATGAACATTTTAGTTATTTTTATTTATCATAGGTCCAAACTGCTTCCCAGAATGGTTAGGACTTTTCACAGATACACAAAGATATCGGTTCTATCATTAGGGTGCCTATCTCTTTTTCTGCAGTCATTCCAATACTGACTATTCACAACTTTGGCTATCTTTGCCATTTTGTTATGTGAGAGGTGAAACCTTAGATGTACATTTCTTTTATAATTAGTGATTTGGAACAATTTTTCATAGGGTTGTTACTATTTTTCAGGTTTTTTTTTTTTTTTTGAGGACTGCTACCCTGTATTCTTTATTAGCTTGCTTATTAAGGAATTACTTTCATATTATAGATATATATGTATATATGCATTTATATGTATGTAGACACATATATTATTATTATTCATTTTCTATATATCTTGTACAACAGACTTTTATCAGAAATATCTGATGCAAATATCCCATCCCCAAATTGGCAACTTTCTCTTATTATCATAGTTTCATCCATTTTGTTCATATAGAAGATATTATTTCATTCAATTGAAACTTTTTTCATGGTTTTTTCTCTACTCTTAATTTGCTTATGAACTCTGCTTATTGACTTAGTTAAGTTAGAATCAAAATAATTTCCATAAGAGTTTAAGTTTTGTTTTGGTTTTTGTAATGGTGACAATTTGACTAAAAAAGGCCCATTTTCAGAAACTGAAAAGCTCCAAGAAACTGAGTCAGAAAGGAAGAAATTTTGAAACCCCTTTAATTGTATCATGGTCTCACCTATATTCATGATACCTTCTGTTCCTGTGAACATGTTGAAATGTACATGTCTCCTTAATGGTCCTGGAAGGGGAGTCAAAACACTCCTTGTTCCTTGTCATTTTCAGTTTTTTTTTTCCTTTGCTATCATCAGCCAGCAACATTTCCTTCTTAAAAATGTTATTTCAATTAAAATTTTCTATGCCCACCTGATCAGAGTGAGTATTATATACTGACAACTGGGACATTTTCCCTCTTTTCTTAAGGAGTTCAGCCCCTGGTTAAAAATCTTTCTTCCCTCTCCAACTTCTGCCCTTATGCTATGGTACTTCAACATTCACAATGATGCTTCCTCAAGATATATAATGTTTTAGTTTTTTCATCTTCTCAAATTTCATAACTGACTCCTTTCTACCTAAACAATACATACAAATGGTCACACACAGGATTTACAATTACCCAATACTCAATCATTACCCACCAAATCAATTAATTAATAAGTATATATTATGTGCCCTCTCTGTGTTAGGCAACATTTTAATAGAATAGAAATAGAAAAAGAAAAAAGGCAAAAAAGATATCTCCGCATCTCAAATAGTTTATGATCTAATGAAAGAGAGTATGAAAACAAATATATACAAACAGACTAAATATAGGATGAATAGGACATAATTAACAGAGAATTAAAAGTGGTTGGGAAAGGCTTCCTATAACCACTTCAATCATTATAAATTCTATCATTCCTCTGACTATAACTTTCCATTATTTTATCTCTCCCTGAATGTCATTCTTCCTAGATCTTCCCTATCACCCCCTTCCCCCCATTCAGTAATTCCTCATTCCATTATTTCTCTGGTCTGACTTCAATTCCATACCTCTCTGCTCAACCCTTAGATTTAGTGGTCTCAGCTTTACATTGTTCTTTACTTTCTGGTTCCCTTATCTCCTGTGCCCTCATTCCTTGCCAAGCCTCAGTCCTGGATTCCTCTTTTCTGCTCCCACTTGAATACTTCTGAATTGAGTCAACTTGGCACTTTGTAAATTCAAGCTACTCAACTTCTACTGGGTCTTCACTACAGTTAGACAATCTTCCTATTCTTCTCCAATTGATTCCTTGTCGTACTACATATAGAAATGATTTCAAACTTTTTTTCTCCTGGAGTTTCCCACCCAATCTCCTCACACTTCCCAACTAAAAATTAACGCTTTTACTTTATCAAGAAAATTATGATCTCACGTGAGTTTTCTCTGTTCTGCTTCTTGTTGTCTCAAAATCCTTTAATATCATATTCTAACCCTTTTCTCCTTTCTATCAATTAGGTCATTCCTTTTCAGTTTAGCTTGCTGGTAAGTCATCCATACCATGTCTATAACCATGGTTGCTGATCAAAGCTCTGTTTTAGGCCTTTTCTTTTCCATCAATTTTAGATGACTTCATTATCTCTCATGGATTTAATTATTATACTTTTGCCATTCACTCATAGATTTATATATCTAGTGATTTTTTTTTCCTTTTGAGCTCTTAGATCTGAATCATCAATTGACTATTGAACAATTCAAAATTAATGTTCTATTTCAAATTCAAATTAATGTTCAATTTCAAACTTGACATTTTCTCTTCTCCCAAACCCATTCCTCTTTTAAACTTTGCTACTTCTCAATGGCAATATGATTCTTCTAGTCTTCCTGATTTCTAATGTTGGCATTAACTTCAAACTCTTTTTTTTCTTTTATCCTATATACTGAATCAGTTGCTAAGTCTTGACATTTCTACCTGTATAACATCTCCCCAATCCAATCCATTCTTTCTACACATACATCTGCTCCCTTAGTCCATGTCCTCATTACCTCTTTCTCTTAGCTAACTGAAATAGCCTTCTCCATGACTCTGTGCCATAAATAAGTCCCCATACCAGTCTATCCTTCACACTGATGACATTACTTTATTAAAACATGTCTGACCATGTTTCTTCCTTACTCATCATGGCCCAGTTCTGCTTTATTCCCTATTTTGGCAGCAGCTTCTGAGCAGTGCCCCAAACTCCCCTCTTAAGGTCTCTTGTACTTCTCCCTCAAACCAATTCCACACTTGCCTCAAGTACCAGGATTTCTATTACTACTTTTAGACTCTTGAAATCGCACTTAAAATTAAAGGCTATTTTTCAGATTTCATTGTCCAAATCCTTGTATAGATTTTTCACTCACTGGTGATTACTTGGGTGATTAGAATGAGCAATAGGATGCAAAATCTTGGATTGGAATGAGTTCTATTTCCATTTTCACTTTGGTACTATGATCAGGGAAACAAGGTACCCTGAAAGAGAAGGAAGGAAGCTTCCAGGATACCATTCTATCTCCTATTCTGAGAATGCTATGGGAAGAAGAATATAAAAGCAGGAAAAATCTAAACCTATGGCCTAGTGTTCTTTAAACAGGCATTTATACTCTCAGCGTGTTGTTCAGAGAGAGAGCAACAAAGCTAAAAGAAGCCTCTTCATAGTAGGTCAATGCACCCTGGGGGACTAGGGTTACCTATATGGCTTCTGCTTTATAGTATGACCTATGCTCAACCTTAGACTTATAGTCAGGAGATCTGTGTTCAAATCTCACTTCCTATGATTACTAGCTGTATAACAGTATACATATCTCTTAACATCTCTCTGTCTCAGATTCGTTGTTTTAAAAATTAAGATAAAAAAATGCTTGTATGACCCTAAATGACATTTTGTTATTGTTATTGTTCACTTGTGCCAAACCCTACATGATTTTTGTCCATAGGATTTTCTTGGAAAAGATTAATGTAATGGTTTGTCATTTCCTTCTTCACTGTGTCCCCATGACACAGAGGAGGGACTGAGGCAATTAGGGTTAAGTGACTTATTCAGGAGCACACAGCTAGTAAGCATCTGAAGCTTGATTTGAATTCAGATAGATCTTTCTGATTCCAGGACTGGTGCTGTATCCACTGTACCACCTAGATGCCTTGTGGGCCTCCTTAAACTCTAAAAATATTAGTCACATCTAGCTATTATAAGGAAAGTTTCAATCTATGTGGAGGGTGGAATCAAAATGAAAAAGTAAAGGCAGGAACTTGCCCGACCTCTCCCTCATACTGCTCCAAATTCTTTTAAATAATGACTCTAAACAAGTTATAGAGCATCAGAACACTCAAAAAGATGGATCAGAACATTTTTTCAGTGAAAGACAACTTAGAAGCTCAACAGAAAAGGTTTGTGACACCAGAATGTGAGTATTGGTGCAATCCTGGACCCAGCCTCAGCCCTAGCCCTGCCTGATCTCTGAATCAGCAGCAATTCTGGCAGCTTCCAGATCTCTCAGCCCAGAGACACCAAAGAGGACCTGGAAGGTCAGCAGAAAAGGTCTGTAGAAACAGAGTGGGAGCCTACTGGGCAATCCCAGCACAGGGTCAGTTCCAGCTCTAACTCCAGTCCAGGCTCCAGTGTCAGCAAGGTGTAACCTCTGAATCAGCAGCAATGTTGGAGGCTTCTGGACCTTTCAGCTCTGGGACACCAGGGAGGACTCAGAAAGTCAGTGGAGAGGGTCTGTGGCAATTGTGCACCTCAGTGCAGCCCCAATCAGAGGAGCTCCAGACAGGGCCAACACACTAGATCTTACACTACTGTGGGGCAGGGACCTTCCTAACAATCCAGGGCAGAAAAGAATGCTTATGCTCAGATTCTTAAAAGGATTTCTGAAAAACTGTTACACAAAACACTTGAAGCTTGGGACAGTGCACCCTCCACCCTGGAAACAGAGCCCCACTTTAATAAACAGTTAAAAGCTGAGTAATAGGTTAGAAAACTGAGCAGAAAACAAAAACGAAAGTTTCTGATCATTGAAAATTATTATGGTGACAAGAAAAATCAAAATACACAATCAGAAGATGATAGCAAAGTCAAAGCTCCTACCTCAAAAGTTTCCAAGAAAAATAAGAATTAGGCTCAGCCATGGAAGAGCTCAAAAGGGACTTTGAAAATCAAAGTAAGAAACAGAGGAAAAATTAGAGAAAGAATTGAGAGAGGTGCAAAAAGAAATACAAAAAACTAATGAGGAGAAGTATGCCTTCAAAAGCAAAATTGGCCAATTGGGAAAGGAGATACAAAACCTCACTGAGGAAAATTATTCCTTAAAAAATAAAATTGAGCAAATGGAAGCTAATGACTTTATGAGCAGTCCAGATACAATAAAAAAAATGAAAAATCAGGGGAAAAAAAGTGAAATATCTCATTGGAAAAAATAACTGACCAGGAAAATAGATCCAGGAAAGATAATTTAAAAATCATTGGTCTACCTGAAAGTCATGATCAAAAAAAGAGCCTGGACATCATCTTTCAAGAAATTATCAAGGAAAACTGTTCTGATATTCTAGAACCAGAGGGTAAAAGAGAAATTAAAATTTTTCACTGATTACTTCCTGAAAGAGATCCCAAAATAAAACCCCTCAGGATTATTATAGCCAAATTCTGGAACTCTCAAGTCAAGGAGAAAATATAACAAGCATCCAGAAAGAAACAATTAAGTTAAGTGGAACCACAGTTAGGATAGCACAAGATTTAACAGCTTCTATGTTAAGGACCAAAGGACTTGGACAATTATATTCTGTAGAGCAATGGAGTTAGGATTGTAACCAAGAATCACCCACCCAGCAAAATTGAGTATAATCCTTCAGAGAAAAGATTGATCATTCAATGAAATAGAGGATTTTCAAGCATTAATGATTTTCAAATACAGGACTCTGGAGAAGCATAAGGAGGTGGTAATCAGGAAAGTGATGTCATAAGTTACTTAATAAGGTTTACCTATTTACATTCCTACATGGGAAGAATTTGAATATTCTCATTATTACGACAGTTAGAAAGAGTAAATATAGATATATACAGAGGGTATGGTTGTGAGTTGAATATGAAGGGATAATATCTTTTTTTAAATTAAAAGGTGAAAGAGGAATGTACTGAGAGAAAGGGAAAGGGAGAAGTGGAATGTGCAAATTATCTGCTATAAAAAAAGAGGCAAGAAAAAGCTTTTACAGTGGAGGGGAGAAAAGGGAGGAAAGGGTGAGTAAGTTAACCTTACTCTCATCAGAATTGGCTCAAATAGGAAATAACATTCATAAAATTCTACCTTACTCTACAGAATAATAGGTGAGGGATGAGATATAGGAAAAGGGGGAGAGTATTAAAAAAGAGGGTATATTAGGGGAGGGAGGGGTCAGTAGCAAAACACTTTTGAGTTGGGACAAGGTAAAAGGAAATGGGGGAAATATAATTAGCAATAATAATTATTAAAATTTTTTGAAGCAAATTTCTCTGATTGAATATTATTGCTTTTATGGACCAGAACTCTGAACTTGAAACAAAGATTCTTACAAGATACTAAGTCAGTGGAATTGATAGAGACAATAGGTATCTAATTTAGCATGGTTTAGTATGATTGATTTAATCTTACAAGGAGATGTTGTGGCCCAGAACTTGAAACAAGGTACTAAGTGGAATTGAGGAGACAATGGTTAAATCTAGTTTAGCATTGATTTAATCCTACAACGAATAATGGTTTCCTAGTGATATAATGATTGCTTTGTGTAGCACATAAGCTAGAAACCTCAGCCAGTGAGTTTCAGAGATCCAGAGACAAGGGGACAGAAGGCTGGAGGCTGAAGGCTGGAGCACAAACCCTTGGGCTCAGGCTGATTCATCCCATCTCACACCACCTTCGTGGCAGGCTCTCCTTCTTCGCTTCTCCACTGAAACCAAGACTCCAGAAAGCCCCCAGAAAACTAGCCAAGCCCCATGTGAAGGAGATTAGACTTTAAAGGAGACAATAAAGAATTTGGACTTTTAACACCTGGCTGTACTTGTGGTGATTACTGAACTGAAATGAAGATTACTCCTAGAGGCTCCAAGAAAAGTTCAGCAGAGAACATTGCATTTTAGAGAGAACACTACAATTGTTCTCTGGAAAATGATGAGCAGGATGCTCTCAGGAAAAACAAAGAAAAAACCTGGAAAGTTCTCCATGAACAAAGTGAAATATACTGTATAGAACGTAATATCAATGTTTTGGGATGATTAGCTGTAAATGACTTTGTTACTCTCAGTAGTATAATTATCCACACCTACTCTAAAGGACTTGTGATGAAAAATCTTAACCATACCCAAAGAAAGAACTGATCGAGTCTGAATAGAGATTGAAACATTCTCTATTAGTCCTTCTATCTCTCTCTATTTTTAACTTAATTTTTCTTGAAAGTTTTTATTTTCATTAAGATGGGAAAATTATTTTCTTTCAAAACTTGACTATTATGGAAATGTTTTGCATAACTTCACATGTGGTTTCTTAATTGTGGGTGGGAATAAGGGAGAGAACCTAAAAGCCAAAAACTTTAAAAACAAATGTTTAAAAAAATGTTTGGAATGTAACAGGAAAAATATTAACTAAATAAGTTTAAGTTTAAAAAAAATGAAAGTTCCTTGTAAATGGGATAAATGTGAGATATTATTACTAATTTTCTTATCCTTAAGAAAATTCTTATGTGTTGACCTGTGCAAACATATGCTACCTGGGCTCTCAGGTTCAGAGAATATATAAAGGCCCAGCAGTGATGACTCTGTTTTAAATCACAAACAGCCACAACCTTGACATATTCAGAGGTCTCTTATCTGAAGCATTCATGGGGAAGATTATACATCACATGTCAAATACTGATTGACCCTGGAAGACTACTAACAGAAGATTCTGATGTTATGCTACTTATTCTTCATTTCCCTACCTACAAAGTAGGACTTCAAATCTATTTTTACCTTCCCAGAAAGTGATGGAACATACAATGTACAAAGTCCCCCCCTTGAGTGCTGCCTCAGATTCCCATTTTATAACATATGTCTGAAATTCTGGATTTGTCATTTTTACTATATTTGCATTAGAGAAATGTGATTTGAGCTGGATGTGTATATAACCACTGGAATTGGATAATGCTCTAATAAGCCGCTCATGTCTTAAAGCCATTCACTGCTGAGAACCTTCATCAGACTAATGCAGTGTTTGAAATTCAAATGTTTTTCAAATAGCTTTGACTCTGTTTAGGTATAGGTTCTGATTTTTTTTTCCTTTCTTTGTTTTCCCAGCCCTGACTTTAGAGCTGAAAATCCCATTAACTCTCCATTCATGGAGCAACCTCTCATTTCTTCTAAAGGCCAATTCCCCACTGGAAAGCAAAGGAAGCAATTCTGCATAATCCTATTGGCAGTCTGTTAAACTGATCAGCACATCTCTGAGGAGAGATCTTCTCTGCTAGTCTAAGAGAATGCAAGATATAGATTTCTTTCTTAAGGATCATCCCTTAAATTTAACTCATTCTGGCTCTCATTGATTGGCCAACACTGCTCCCAGGCCAACCCCCAGTTGGTCACTGCTTGGACCCTGATTGATTCAGAGTGAAACTAAATAGCAATTGTCTCTAGTTTGACCAGAAACCCTGAGGTTCTTCCCCTCCCAGATTGATTTTTTTTATTAAGGTAAAAGAGGCCATTCTTTGCCTCAATTCTTACTTAGCCTTAATCATTGAATGGGCATTGCCTCAGTCAAACTGAGACCAGTTAATTTAGCAACATCTCCCTGTGTATCCAGGGCTGTCTCCAGTCATCCTGAATTATGTCTTGCCACTGGATTCAGTTACTTCTGCAGGAGAAAGGGAAGGTAGTGATTTTGTATAACCCTTCTCTACTTAAATCCAATTCACTTGCATGTCAATGGCATCATCCCCATGATATCATAGATCTCTTGGAGAACAAAGGACTAATAAGAACAGGGAGAATCCACAAAAGGAGAAATCAGTTTCCTATACAGACCCACTATACAGGCACCAAACAAATTGTGTTAGATCGAAGTCTGAATTTGCACCAAATGAAAGCTATTTAGGAGTGAGCCCTTATCCCCATTCCTTTGGCCCGAAAAAGAAATCAAAGTCAATTTAAGTTGCCTAGTTTGGGCCACTTACCACTGAATTATTCTGAAATTGGCTAGGTGCTTTTAAGAGTAGAAGACTAAGTGCTAGCACTTTCTAAATGTGACTGAATGAAAGGCTAGAGAGACCATCTTATTAAGCTCTTTGGAAACAGAAGGGGGTACTGGCTTGATTTCAGTGCTAGTAGGCTACACAAAGAATCTCACTCCTATTAAATTCTGAGTCTAACTCAGATCTTTCCCCATGCTAATTTCTAGAATTGTAAAATCACAGAATAGTAAGACAGTAAGGGATCTCAGAGGTCATCCAGTGCAACTCTTTGATTTCAAAAGGGGGAAATTGAGGGACTGTGAAGGAAATGATAAGTAAGATCAGGTCCAGAGGTCAAATCACCTGCCTTCCTGATCAGTGCTACTCTGCCATCTTGCTTCTAATCAATCAAAACAATAGAATACAAAAATGAAGCCACTAAATGGTATGATGGATTTGAAAGACTGCTTTAAAATTCTTCCTCAATCATTTTCTAAACTGTGTGTTTTTGGGCAAAACACTTAACTTCCCTTAGGCTCGCTTTCCTTCTCTGTAAAACGGGTTTAATAACAGTACCTACCTTGCAAGGGTCAATATTGAAAAATTATTCATGAATATATTTTGAAAATAAAAAAGCTTTAATTAAAAAAAATAAAATATACAAAAGAAATGAGTTTCTACCTTCCAGGGTTGTTGTGAAGATCAAATGAGATAATTATTATAAAGCATTTCACATAGTGTCTTGTTATTGTTGCTGTCATTATTATTGTTCACCCTTTGTTTCTGAAGAGGACAACAGACATTACAGGGTGCATGAATTGGATTTAAGTGATACAGTTTTGCACAAAGTTGTCAGCCTCATTCTCTTTTCCAAAGTAGTAAAAGTCCAGTGGCAGAACAAAAGACAGGATGACTTGAGATTGCCCAGGAAATAGTGGATCCAGAACAATGGTAGAATTTATATGATTACTGCTCTCAGAGCAAGAGTTGAAAAGTGAGGGATGGGAAGAGGAGGGAGGAGGCACATAAGGATTTTTTAAAGAAAGAAAGCAGCTTTTACTGAATTTACACCCAACAAAATTTCAAAGACATTCCTTATTTTATAGATCAGAATTTTGGACAGGTAGTGCAACTCCAAGGAGAAATGGGGGAGAACATCCTAGTTCCTGGAGTAGAGAAATGAGGATATAAACTGTGTATAGGGAAATTATGTTTCTGCCTCCCTAAGGTCTCACTCTCCAAGGGAAAGGGGTAGAATGATACAAAAATGATGTGGCTAATTCAGCTAATGATGTAGCAACAACTGATATGCTTTAAGAGAAACATCAAATATTGGGTTTGGTCATATGAAGAATTCACAATGGCTATTCTCTTTGACAAAAGGTAGATTTATTTATGAGAAAAGGTTACAATAGACACATAGACAATATACAATAGATACAATAGACACTAAGAATGGTAAATGTGAGATAGAGTGGGAGAGCATATAAAAGAAAAATCTTAAGGGAACTCATAATTACCCATTAGAAAGGGAACACCCCATGAGATTGAGCCCATTCCCTTTTCTGGAAATCTTGAAAAGGATTTAGCACTCTAAAAGACTTAGATATGGAGGAGAAATGAGGTTTAGGAGCCTAGTGGGGTTAGGAGAGACTCCCCGTGGTAAAGTGGAGGTATAAGGGGAAAGAGTGATGGTGGATTGACCCAAAGACAGCAAACATGGAATGGGTCACAAGTAGATTTACAGGAAAAAATTAATCTCAAGGGTTTGACATAACTTGGGTTTCTGATGGGATTCTCTTCACATAAGGTGGGACCATAGCTAAACTGATGTCTATCAGGATCTTCTTTCTGCTTGCCCCAGGGAATAATTTTATCAATGCTCTAGGTTCTCTGTGTCACCCACTATTCAAAACCTTCTCTATAGGGCCCAGGTTCTTCTGCCAAACCAAAATGGCATTTTCTTTATTCCTCTATGCAGCATTCCAGCTGCCATATCTATGCCTATTCATAGGATATCCCATCTGCCTGGAATGCCTCTTCACGTCCATATCCTGGAAAGAATCCCTGCTTTCCTTCAAAGTTCCCCTTACTACACTGATGCACTGTTGGTGGAGTTGTGAACGAATCCAACCATTCTGGAGAGCAATCTGGAATTATGCCCAAAAAGTTATCAAATTGTGCATACCCTTTGACCCAGCAGTGTTACTATTGGGCTTATGCCCCAAAGAGATACTAAAGAAGGGAAAGGGACCTGTATGTGCCAAAATGTTTGTGGCAGCCCTGTTTGTAGTGTCTAGAAGCTGGAAATTGAATGGATGCCCATCAATTGGAGAATGGCTGGGTAAATTGTGGTATATGAATGTTATGGAATATTATTGTTCTGTAAGAAGTGACCAGCAGGATGAATACAGAGAGGCTTGGAGAGACTTACATGAACTGATGCTAAGTGAAATGAGCAGAACCAGGAGATCACTTCGACAATGATATTGTATGAGGAGGTATTTTGATGGAAGTGGATTTCTTTGACAAAGAGACCTAACTGAGTTTCAATTGATAAATGACGGACAGAAGCAGCTATACCCAAAGAAAGAACACTGGGAAACGGATATGGACTATTTGCATTTTTGTTTTTCTTCCCGGGTTATTTATACCTTCTGAATCCAATTCTCCCTGTACAACAAGAGAACTGTTCGGTTCTTCAAACATATATTGTATCTAGGATATACTGCAACATATCTAACATATATATATATGTATATATATATATATATATAGGACTGCTTGCCATCTAGGGGAGGGGGTGGAGGGAGGGAGGGGAAAAATAGGAACAGAAGCAAGTGCAAGGGATAATGTTGTAAAAAAAATTACCCTGGCATGGATTCTGTCAATATAAAGTTATTATTAAATAAAATAAAATAAAATATCAAAAAAAAAACACAACAACAACAAAGTTCCCCTTACACTCCATCTCTTAAGTGAGGCCTTTTCTAATTTCTCTAGCTGCTAATACCTCTCTTCTCTAGCAAACAATTTGTTCTTATACTGTATATGTTTTTCATATACTTTGTGGACTTTATGGACTTCACTGAATACGAAGAGGCTATTTTGTCCAATAGAATGTAAATTCCTTGACTAAAAGGACCAATTCATGAATCTCTTTCTATCCAAGTGAACAACCTAGTGCCAGGCATACAGTAGGTGCTTAATAAATGCTTTCTGATTGATTGCTGGCATCCAGCCATCTTTTCTGGCATTAAAAAAAAATCTAATAGAATTATAGCACAGTGTTGGATGCCTTTCATAAATTGCCTTGACAGGGAAGACCCCAGCTCACTCCTGTGCAACATCTACTGTCTGACTCTTGCTCTTGGGGTGTTAAAGAGGGAATGTTCTAGATTTCTCTGCTGCACAAAGAGGAAGGGAAGCTCCCATCTCAGCCCTATTTATCATCCACTCTCTGACTCCTGCTCTTGGGTTGTTAGAGAAGATTCAAAATTTCTTTGTTGCACAAAGAAGCAAAAGAAAAGAGTTTATCTTGCATGGGAATATAAAGACGATTGTACCCCACTCTCTGAATTTTTTAATCTCAGTGCTAGAACTCACAGTTATTGCTTAGGGTTGACAAACATTTATTTTTCAAAATTTATTTTTCAAAAATAAATAAATACATAGGTTAGTAGATAAATAGATGAGCTAATGATTAAGTAAATTAATTAATGAATAAAAATCTTGTCACTCCTACTAAAAACCAAATTCAGTATCTGTTAGTTTAAAACATAATTTAGCACCTATTTTATGACCCCTCCTAAATGACGGAAGAAAAAAAGGGGATTATGTAGGGTATGATGGAAAGAGAGCCAGGTTTAAGGTCAGAAGAAGTCTTTGATCATAAGATTTAATAATTTTAAAATTTTAGTAGTTTAAAACTAGAAAAAGAAATCCCACTTCCCTAATTTAATAGATCTTATCTTTCCCTTCATATCTTCTCCTCCTTTGCTTCTTCCTTTTTATAGCCCATTTTATAGATGAGAAAATTGAAGCAAAGCAGTTTCTGTGAGCTTGTAAATAAAAGAGATGAGATTCATAACTAGGTTGGATCACAGGGCCAAAGGATCATAGGTCTAAGTGATGAAGAAATTTGAGACTCGAGAAGACATAGTGATAAGATCATACAGGCAGTAAATATCAGAGATAAAATTTGAATACAGGTTCTCTGGCTTCAAATCAATTGTTCTTTCTATAATACCTCTGGTGGTCAATCCTGGCCCTAGTTCTTGCCAGTTGTGTGACTATTAACAAGTGATTCACTTCTCAGAGACTCACTGAGTCATCTGGAAAATGGAGGGGGGAGGACTATGTTAGACTAAAAGCTCCTCCCACTCTAATAATTTCTCTTGAATGTGAAGATAAAGGACCTAGATATAACTTTTAGCTCTTTCATTTATTATTTATGTGACCTTGGGTAAATCAATTAAGGTTTTCAGGAACCTCCAATATACAGCTATAAAAATGAGGGGATTGGTTTGGATAACTTCAAAGGGATTTTCTAACTCTAAATTTAAGATGTCATGATTTATGATGAGATGGGCTTCATGATAAGATCCCTCAAAATTGGCCATTTACCAGTTGGTGCCAGGGATTACTTTCTTAGCTTCCTTCTTTCCTTGTAGAATCCATCTTGGGCCACTACATTGAGGTCCTAAATGGCCATCTGTGATGAAATTACTTTGAGTCTCCTTTGAAAAAAAAATTTTTTAAAAAGGGTTTTTCCTTATATTCAGGTTAGCTTAGCTGGAAACTGAGAAAAAGAGGTAGAGTCCCTTTAAAAACAGAGAATAAGAGGTGTCTGAACCTGTTTGTGATGGTTGCCAAGGGAACCAGTGGGAGAACTGTTTAATGTGTAAATCTCATCCTTGTTTTTAAATTAGCAATTCTAGTAGCTCACTTTTGTTGGAGTCCTTTCATGACAATAGCCCTGTGAGCTCAAGTAATATTAATATTTTGCTTTATCCCTACTTCACAGATGAAAAAACTGAGGCTTACTAAAGGAAAGTGTTTGGTTAAAGTCTTATATTTAGTCCAGCCAGATCCAGGGATAAAATTTCTGACCCCAGGTCCAGTGCTTTTTCATTACATTTTCCTGCTTCTTCTACAAATATTAGTTTTAAGTCTCAGAGGCTAATAAGCAGGGGGCAGAAACTGTAATGCTTTCTCTTCTCTCCACCTGAGGTTATATAGTTCCAGCCTAGATAGATGAGGTGACATGGATCTCTAATTTTTCTTTTGATATTTTGTTTCTTCTCCTCTGAGACCATGAAAAAAAAATCTAATTTCTTTCTTTTTTTTTTTTTTTTTTTCTTGCTTCCATGGCCACATCTCAATAAAATTACGAAATGACCTAACTCCATCTTGGGCACTTTTTCACTCTTTCAAGACCCTTCCTTCTCCTCACAATGCCCATCCCCAGAGTATAGAGTGCTCATTCACTTCCTCTTTGTCAAAGGTATTAATTTCCTAAGCAATGTTATAGTCTCTGGCTCACCATTTTTAGAGATTCCCTTTCTGAATCTCTACTTTTCCCTCTGTCCCCTTAAGAGACATCAAGTTATGTTGAAATAGACAAAAAGATTTTGTTTTTCATTCAAGTTATTTGCTTTGTTTTTGCTTTAATAATTTTATTTGTATATTCATTTATAATCTGTCCATTCTACTATCCCCACAACTGATCAAAAGAAAATGAAAATGAAAAATAATACTGTTATCATAAACAGGCACAGTCTGGTAAAATAAATTCCCACATTTAGCCATGCTCCAGAATGCACGCAGCTAGATAGTAGTACATGGAAAACTAGACCTGGAAGTCAATTCGGAAGAAGACCTGAGTTAATTCAGAAGAAGAGCTGAGTCAATTCAAAACCAGCTTTAGACACCCACTAACACTGAGATCTTGGACAACTTACTTAACCTCTCTTTCTGAGTTTCCTCATATGTAAAATGGAAATAACAATAGCATCTACATCTTAGGGTTATTTGGAAGAGAAAATGAGTTGAGATTTATAAAGCATTATATGTGGATCAGTGAAATAGGTTGGTTACATGACACACCCGTCAATGCCTATAGTAATCTAGTGTTTGATAAACAAAACTTTTAGGATAAAAACTCATTAACTATACCCCAAAGAGATACTAAAGAAGGGAAAGGGACCTGTATGTGCCAAAATGTTTGTGGCAGCCCTCTTTGTAGTGGCTAGAAACTGGAAAATGAATGGATGCCCATCAATTGGAGAATGGTTAGGTAAATTGTGGTCTATGAACGTTATGGAATGCTATTGTTCTGTAAGAAATGACCAGTAGGATGGATACAGAGAAGCTTGGAGGGACTTACATGAACTGATGCTAAGTGAAATGATCAGAACCAGGAGATCATTATATACTTCAACAACAATACTATATGAGGATGTATTCTGACAGAAGTGGATTTCTTCAAAAAATAGAAGATCTAAGTCAGTTTCAATTGATCAATGATATTCAGAAGCAGTTACACCCAAAGAAAGAACACTGGGAAATAATGTAAACTGTTTGCATTTTGGGTTTTCTTCCCGGGTTATTTTTATCTTCTGAATCCAATTCTTCCTGTGCAACAAGAAAACTGTTCGGTTCTGCATATATTGTATCTAGGATATACTGTGACATATTTAACATGTATAGGACTGCTTGCCATCTTGGGGAGGGGGTAGAGGGAAGGAGGGAAAAAGTTGGAACAGAAGTGAGTGCAAGAGATAATGTTGTAAAGAAATTTTTTTTCAAAATTAAATATATATATATTTATATAAATTATAATTATTGGCAGAAATTAGGCATTGACCAATATCTAGCACTCTATAACAAGATAAAGTCAAAATGGGTTTATGATTTAGACATAAAGTGTGATATTATAAGCAAATTAGGAAAGCAAGAGATAGTCTACCTGTCAGATCTGTTGTGAAGAGCGGAATTTATGGCACAAGAAGAACTACAGAACATGATAAAAAGCAAAATGGATAATTTTGATTACATTAAATTAAAAGGTTTTTACACAAACAAACCCAATGCAGCCAAGATTAGAAGGGAAACAGAAAGCTGGGGAAAAAATTTTTACCCAGTGTTTCCAATAAAGACCTCATTTTTAAAATATATAGTTAACTAACTCAAAATTATAAGAATGTAAGTCATTCTCTAACTGATAAGTGGTCAAAGAATATGAACCATTTTCAGATGAAGAAATTCATGCCATTGTACACAATAACAACAAGATTATGTGGCGATTAATTGTGATGACCTTGGCTCTTCTGGACAATGTGGTGATTCAAGGCAATTGGATCAAAGAATAGCATTTTCACCGTTTTTGTTTGTTTGTTTTTCCTTTCTCATGGCTTTTTCTCCTTTTGGTCTGATTTTTCTTGGACAACATGACAAATATGGGAATATATATATATTTTTAAATAAAGCATTATACAAACAAATGTCAGCCAGAATGATTATGTCTCTCAAAGAGATGAGACGTCAAGAGATTTAGACCTGTCTCCTGTTTACCTATATTTAGCTATTGGACAATGCCTTAGTAATTTTATTTCTCCAGGCTTAGGTTTCTACCTCTGTACAATCAGGAAGTTAAGTGACATGATTTCATAAGGTCCTTTATGGTACTAAACATGTAAGTTTCTATTTGGTAAATTTCTACATGGCCATGATCTTGTCTTGGATTCAGAAAATTAGCACTGAAAAGAACAATAACAACAATAAAAACTTTAGGACATGGAACAGAGAATAACACTTTAGGGACTTACTATAATAGAAAATAATAAAACTATGAGAGTTCTGAGGATATAGAATATCAGACCTAGAAAGATCTATGAACACTAAATTTTAGAATCATAAAGACCTTAGAACAGTAATAAGTGGCATTTAGATAACCCTTCAAGATAAAAGAAACTTTTGATACAAAGGAACTTTAGTCTAATCCAAATGATTAAAGAACTCTGGTCTAGTGGAAGGAATAACAGCAATAACAATAATATTGTCTGGCATTTTTATAATATATTAAGTTTTATAAAAGACTTGCATACTTAAATGTGACAGCTACATAACATAATACATGGAATTCTGTACTTGGAGTCAGAAAGACCACAATCCAAATCCTTTCTCAAAACCTTACTGGATGTGTGACTCAAGGTAAGTCAGTAATGTCATTCAATATCTATTTTTCTCACACATAAAGTGAGGATATCTATTTCACAAAGTTGTGAAAATCAAATGAAATGCTACTTGCAAAGCACTATTAATGTTAGCAAGCTATTTATATGCTATTTCCTTTGAGACTCACAATAATTCTGTGAGGTAAGTGCTCTTATTAGCCCCATTTTACTGATGAAGAAACTGAGGTAGAGAGAAGTGCCCAGAGTCACAGTTAATAAGTATCTGAAGTGATTTGAACATAGATTCCTAACTCAAAACCCTATCCAGTGTATCACCAGCTACTAAGAAAGCCAGTCCTTGCACCTTAATCTCTGGACTAGAAAAGAGGATTTTCTACTATATCCTCTCTTCTCCAAAACTGGACAGAATGATGACTTTGAAGCCCCCTTATTATGACCAAGAGTCATCCCTTGAAGATTCATTCATACATGCTCAAATATATTTAATGTTGGTGGCAGGAAAGAGGATTTTATGACAATGAAAACCTTTATTTTAACAAGCCCCAAAGCCAAAAAGATTCTTCCAGCTAAACCCAATTTATACAGAATTGTAAATATTAATTAGGACCCTCAGGTAGTAGAGTTTGTGACTACATTTGGTACCAAGTGTTTTATGTAAGACATAACACTTTCTCTCTCCCCCTTCCAGCCTTGTCCCTGGCTTGGATGTGCTGCTGATGGCTTGGTCATCTACTTTCCTGTTAAGAGCTGAGAGCTGTTCAACTATTGTTAGCAGGTATTCATCTGTACTCTCTGAAGCCTGGGAATATGTCATGATTCAAGGTCATTTGCTAAAACCGAGAGCCAGCATTCCAGACTCCTAGAAAAAATTAAGAGCAGGTTTTGAGCTCTTGATGAATACAGAGACATCTGTAGTTAGTAATCTATTTGAATTAGGGCACCAGCTCTGAAGCCCCCAGGATGCAACTCCCTCCAAGGTCTTACTGCTTCCTTTCCACAATTAGTGATCTCTAAGATCACTTCTAACTTCATCACTGTGATTTTGCAAAAGTTCTGAGTACTACGTGATCATTCTCTCTTCTTCCACCCCCACTTCCCTCCCTCCCTCTCTCCCTCTCTCCTTTTCCCTCTTCTCCATCTCCTTCTCCTTCCTCTCCCTCCCTTTCTCTCTGTCTCTCTCTTTCTCTGTGTGTCTCTCTCTATATCTCTCTTTTCTCTGTGTCTTTCTGTCTCTGTCTCTGTCTCCCTCTCGCTTTCACTTTTCTCTCACCCACCTCTATTACAAGCATCCACATAAACCAGTCCAATACCCAGTAGACGAACTCTGGGTAAGTCACTTGTAAAACATCAGTGTGGCCTTAATGGATGTGCGTAGATATGTGTGAGAGGAGGGTGTTACACTGGAAGTTAATAAGGGGGAAGGTGTTTCCTGTGAAACATTCTATAAGCAGAACCAACAGATTTTTTTTCCCAGACAATTAAAATAATTATTTTGCAGGAGGAACTCGAATAGACACATGACTATTTATTAGGCATGTAAAATAGCAGACTTGTTTAGCAAATTGCAATGGGAAATTGGTTTGGCTTTGCCAGAGGCCAAATAAACTTTTGTGTAGGGAAATGAAGACTATTCATTTTGGATTTTAAGTTGGTTCCATCCTTCTTTTTACCTTCATCATAGTAGAAACCTAGGTACCTTCTTCTTTAGAGCTAGAGTCAGAGGAAATCCATTGGAACTTGCTCCCTGTGTAATCTTGATCAAGTCACTTCCCATCTCTATGACTTGATTTCCTCTTCAATGTGCACTCTCTTCCCAAAAATTTCTCATAGTTCACTTCCATCATATCTTCTAGAAAATTTGGTCCATTTCTGATGAGGACATTAGCAAATTGTTAATTCCTTAAATGTCAGTGTTAAAAGGGAACTTAAAACCAGAACATCTATGAGAGTTTAGTGTTGTTGTTTTTTTTTTAATATTTTAAGAAATGGGCAGTAAGAGATAATAAATATTTGTAAGATAAATAAGAATTAAAGAACAGAAATAGAACAGAAAATGATTGATCTAGAAGGAACTTAAGACATTTATCTAATCCAAACTTTCATTTTACATATGAGGAGCTCAGGCCCAAAGACCGTCAAAGGAACATAGAGTTAAAGCTAGATGGACACAGAAGTAATCTAGTTCAATTCCCATATTTTATTGAAGCCTAATAAGATTAAATTATAGTCACAAAGATAATAAATTGCAGGCAGAGGATTTGAACTAAATTCTTGACTATATCTGGTACTCTTTTCGTAGTATTACACTAACAGTTGGCTTACTTACAGTCATGCAACTAATAGGGCTCAGTTAAGAATAGGCCTTATTTTCTTAGTGGAGATCCATAACCCTCAATCCAAACCATCTAGATTAAACAGTTGCTCTTTCTAATTTTCCCTCTATGTTTTTGTCCTTCCCCTCTCTCCTCTCTTCCCTTCCTTTCCCCTCCTTTTCCTCCTGTTTTCCCCTCTGGTCCTCTCCCTTCCCTCCTCTTTTCCCCTCCCCACATTTTTACTTCTCTTCCCTTTCCTCCCTCCCCTTTTCTCCTTTTTCTCCTTTTTCTTCCCTCTTTTCCTTTTCCCCCTTCTCCTCCCCTTCTTTCATCTCTCTTCTTCTCCTTTCCTCCTTTCCCTTCCCTCTTCTCTTTTCTCTTTTCCTCTCATTCTCTCTTTTTCTTTTCTCTTTTTTCTCCATTTCAACAAATATATTTTACATGTTCACATCATGGAGACTATACATGGAATTGAAAGTGAAATACAAGTATGTAAACTATAGAAAGAATGAATATATCATCCTGATTGCAGATAAAACCTTCCTGCTGCCCTCTGATTACTTTATGTAAAGGGCTCCATAGGAGAGACCCTGCCAGGGACAGCTTCTACAGTGTAGGAAATACATGTTTCATGAGGCAGAATTTCCAGGAGAAGTTGCTAAGCCTCAGTGTCAATGATCCAAGCACTTTGGCAAGTAAGTCATAGAAACAGAACTGTATGTACTGGGATAATGTCATGTCCCTTTTTCAAAGAAACTCAAGGAAAGAAATTATTTTTTAAAATTTCAATATAGAGAAAGCCCAAATATGTAGGAAGAAGTAGGAAATAAGTGTCAATATTCAGATAACTGAAAAAGATTCTTACTACCTGATGCTTTTTCCCCTCTTCCAGGCAGTGGTCCAGTCATGCTCTGATGTTGGTAATCTGGTCTGCATCAACAGGTCAGGCTGTTAGTGACTTGAGAACTAGTTGGTGACAGTGATGGAACGATGGTGTGAACTGAAAACTTGACAACTCTAATTGGTGAGACGCTGATGCCTGTTTGATTCTGACATCTAAGTGGTTGCCTCCCTTGGAAACAACTGATTGTCTTCCAGGTCCAGAACACATGGTCTTGCCTGAGAATTGGGATTCCTTGGAAGGGGATCCAGTGCTTTGTCTATCTCTGGCCAACGTGAAGGAGGCCTGAGCCATCAGATAGAAAATATCTCATCGGTTTAATTATTAGTCCTTGTGAAGTTCTGAGGGCTCCTCTTTCTACTCTTTGTCCATCATCTAGACTAGAGGAATGCTAACAAAGAAAATTCATGATTAATTTGGGATAAAAGTAAGGGATTATTATTATTATAAAATTATTAATTAGGATCCCTCATTCAGAGACTAGCCCTTGTAGGTCAGTCAGTCAGTTTCTGAAGGATATTGCTAATAGGGGAAGTTGCCCCAAATCTCCTGGGTACATGCTCCCCAATCTTGGGCAAGACTCCACCCAGTGAGGAGACCTTACTTCTGCTAATCTAATCTAATTCTAGTCCTATAGCCTTTTGCATCCCTTTATTAAAGTTTAAGGTAACATAGTTCATGAAGGAGAAAAACAACCATCTGGGTAAAGATTGATTCCTTTACCCAGATTGTTGGAGGCAGCTAAGTCTCATGATTAAGTCACATTTTCAGTAGGAGGAGCTAAAGATCTTTAGCCCATCCAAACCCTCATTAATTATTCACCAATTAGGACTGATTTTCATCTGTTAAGGGTACCCCCCTTTCTAAACGTATATTAATACATTTATACCTTCATTAGGAGTCTTTGGTAATCAAAAGAGACTGATCAATTTATTGGTGATATATTGGTAATATGTTATTAATTACTCAGAAAATGTCTAAGAATTTTCATTCATCACAGAAGCATTCAAGCAAGGACATCCAGGCAACCTAGCAATGATCAGTGGCATCAAGAGTGAAGAGTGCAGAGCTCTAGAGAATTTCAAGAAAAATGTTGACCGTAGTTTATTCTGGCTAGAAAGCCTTCTGAGAAATATAAATGCATGGGTGTCTGTCTCCCCAAAACTTTGCTCCTTATCTCTGAGTCATTTAGCCCTCAATCCCTTAAACAAATGATACCAAGAAAAGTTTTTATATCCTTAAACCTCCTATTATATAGGATGTTTTTAAAATTTTTAGTATAGTTTTTACTTACTAAAGCTTAAAAACCAAGCTAAGACTTCTGGGACAGCCTTTATAAACTTTCTGACTGTTAAAACTTTTACACATGGTTTCCTTTTTTTTTAAATTAGTACTACTATTTCCTCCCATTATATTGGCCCATGGAAGGCAGGAAACAATGAGAATATCTGATGTCCAAGGTCCTAGATGTTATTGACACTTTATCAAAGTCTTTTCCTAAGACAGAAGCATCCAGCTCCAACTTTTCCCTTTTTATCTTTCTACCTTGAATGACTCAGCATTTATATAACTTTAATATTCATTATGTCACTTGCCCATTCCTTATTAATTACTTACCAATTAGGGCTATTTTTGCCTATCAGGGGTACCTCTCCCTTCTAAAAGTATAGTAAGATATTTAAGTACTTCTATTAGGGGTCTTTGGTTATGAAGAAAGACTAATAATCATCAATTTATCAGTTATTAATTATTGGTATTGCCTTTTCAAAGACATCTAGGTAAGGAAGTATAAGATATCTATATCTATGCTTATATGTATTTATATACACATGTACATACATACACACATTATTGATTCATATTTAAGTATTTGTGTATACACACACGGAAAAAAGAATAGCTACAGAAAGCTGTATAAGGGAAGCAGAATAGATAATATGTATATATAAATTTCCATGCATATTTTTATAAACACATATACAATATATATTCACATACAATACATATATACATATTTATATGAATAAATACATATATGAACATGAAAAAAGATATATAGATATCTATATAGATAGATAAATGGATAATACATAAACAGATAGATCTTATCCTAGTTGCAGGCAAAACCTTCTTGCATACCTCTGATTTATCTTCTCCAAAAGGCTCCATAGGAGAGACTTCCAGTGGGACAAGCACATTTTCATGAGGTATATCTACAAGCAAAAGTTTCAGGAAAGGGAATAAAGCCTCATTATCAGTGATATAGGTACCCTGGAATTTTATAGATAGCAAAGAGAACTGCATATCTTTATTAGGATGTGTTAGGATATTGGCATATATTATTAGCATGTATTAAGATAATGCCATATACCTTTTCAAGGACAGCTAGGTGAGGAAATATAAGATATCTGTATCTATATGTATGTAGCTAGCTAGCTATAATACATTTATATATGCATATAAATAAATACATGTAATGATTCATAAATAAGTATTTGTGTATACACAGAGGGAAAAAAGAATAGCAACAGAAAGTTAAAAAAAATAATGAGATGCCACAAGGGAGCCCATGATCTTTATTTTTCAGACTATGTTCAGAGGTTAAGTGACTAGGCCAAGATTATAAACCCATCACATAGCTAATAAGTGGCAGACTACTATTAGAATGTAGGACTTATGAGTCCCTGTCCACTATGAAAAAAGGTAATTCACCAGCTTAAAAATATTATGCCATATCACTGTGATAAGGCTCTAAGGAAGATACTTATTGAGCAAACTAAAATGAATTCATTTAGCTGCCTTGCGAGGATTCAATTTCTATATCTGCAAAATGAGGCAGAGATAAGAACTAGATGACTTTTAAGTTTTCTTCCAGTTCTTGTATTGTGCTCTATTAAGCTAAAGTCACTTCTAAATGTATGTATGTGTAGTTCTATGACCTCAGGTCTGTTAATTCTAAAGTACTATGTTCTATGTTCTAAGTTCTCCTCTAAGTCTAACATTCCACTAATCTATTATTCTATGCTTCTGTAAAGTCTGACATCATCCCCCTAACTTTCAGTTATCTTTTGAGTTATCCATGATGGAAGTGATGCTGCTATAATGAGTGAGTCTTTAAGCACTTTCTACAAACAGTGCCTTTAATAATTCTGGGGATACAAGCGAAAAAGCAAGTCAGTAGAGTCCCTGCCTGCCCTCAAGGAATTTAGATTCTAATAGGGGAGATACGCTTGTAAAAGACTAAAGTTGCAGGTCCCAGTCCCATGGTTTGCAAGGGTTCATTGCCCAAACAGATGGCCTTTAGTAGCTGATTTGACTGATGAAATCTCATCAGTTTCTGATGCTGAACTATTTGACAGTGGCAAGAACTTTCTGTTATGGGTAAATTTGGTAGCTCTGTTTGCAGCAATTACAGAAGCAGTTTCTAAGTTCTTCCCATAAGGGTCGACTATTTGGATAATGGTTGGGGTGGAAGCAAGACCAATGGTGTGAGGGAGTGGGTTACTATAACCTCCAGGGCTCTTGGGCTTAAGAATAAATTGGAAAGAATAATGTATTTGGAATCAGTCCCAAATCTCCCATTGACTCATTATGTGAACCCTACAAATCACTTCAATTCTCTGGGCCTCAGTTGAAAAAACTAGATGAAAACTTATGATATGATAATCCTAATGAAGCATCAGACTTTGGGGGTCTGAAATCTACCAGGCATTATGCAGAGAAAAGGGAATGGTTTGAAAAGATACTTAAAGCACAAACAAATTATGAACTACCTATAAATCAGAACCTCAGAACAATCTGAAAACCTGTCTATAAGCAAGTTTGAGCAAGCTGGTTGAGGATTAAGATTCAAGAGTAAGGTAGTCAGCTATATGAGAAAGACAGCTTGGAAAACTGTTCATATATATATATATATATGTTCCTTCAGGCTATTAAAGAGTATCATTATGTTCCTTTGATGTTACAGTTCTAATATGGTTAGTGTGCCATCTTAGTGATACAGTATCAAATGTCTGTTTTTTTTTAAGAGACAGACAAAATTTAAAAGTTATTGTACAAACAAAACCAATGCAGACAAGATTAAAAGGGAAATAGAAAACAAGGAAAAAAATCTTTATAACCAAGGATTCTGATAAAGGGCTCATTTCTAAAACATAGAGAGAATTGACTCAAAGTTATAAGGATAAAAGCCATTCTTCAACTGATAAATGGTCAAAGAATATGAATAGACAAATCACAGTTGAAGAAATTAAAACCATCTCTAGTCATATGAAAAAATCTCCTAAATCATTATTGATCAGAGAAATGCAAATAAAGACAACTCTGGGGTACTATTACATACCTTTCAGATTGCCTAAAGTAACAGTAAAAGATGATAAATGTTGGAAGGATTGTGGGAAAACTGGAACACTAATACATTGTTGGTGGAGTTGTGAACTGATCCAACCATTCTGGAGAAGAATTTAGAATTATGCCCAAAAGGCTGTCAAACTGGGCATACCCCTTGATCCAGCAGTATCTCTACTGGGCCCGTATCTCTAAGAGAACATAAAAAACAGAAAAGGACCCACATGCACAAAAATGTGCAATTGCAGCCCTTGGTGTGGAGACAAGGAACTAGAAACAGAGTGGATGCCCATCAGCTGAGAAATGACTGAATAAGTTATGTTATATGAATATTTTGGAATATTATTGTTCTATAACAAATGATCAGCAAGATGATTTCAGAAAGGCCTGGAGAGTATATGAACTGATGCTAAGTGAAGTAAATAGAACCAAGAGAACATTATACACAGCAACAATAAGATTACATGGTAATCAGTTAGGGATGTGACTCTTTTTAACAATGAGGAAATTCAGACTTATTATGGAGAGAGCCATCTGCATCTAGAAAGAGCACTCTACGGACTGAATATGGATCACAGCATGGTTTTTTCATCTTTTTGTTGTTGTTTGTTATTCGTTTTTTTCTCATTTTTCCCCTTTTTGATCAGATTTTTCTTATGCAATATGATAAATATAGAAATATGTAGAGAAGAATTGTACATGTTTAACATATATTGGATTATTAGCTCTCTAGGGGTGGGGATGAGAGGAGAGAGGGAGAAAAATTTAGAACACAAGGTATTGCAGGGGTGAATGTTGAAAACTATCTTTACATGTATTTTAAAAGAAAAAGCTATTTTAAAAAAGAGAAAGACAAACAGGGACAAAGAATCAGATAGTATTCCATCACGATTGTATATCACAACTTCTTTAGCCATTCTCTGGTTGATGAGCATCCCCTCAATTTCTAATTCTTTTTCACCACAAAAACAAATTTACTATAAATATTTTTGTACAAATAAGTCCTTTTCTTCCTTCTTTCCTTCCTTCCTTTTTTCTTTCTTTCTTTCTTTCTTTTCTTTCTTTCTTTCTTTTATCTGTCTCAAGTACAAACTTAATAGTGGTCAGAAGGTATGCAATTTTATAGCTCTTTGGGCATATTTCCAAATTATTTTCCAGAAGAATTGGACCAGTTCACAAGTCCAACAGTGTATTAATGTGCCTATTTTTCCACTTATCATTTTCTTTTTCTGTCATGTTATCAATCTAATAGGCCAGCATCCTTTTCTAATTAAGTCCTTATTATGTACCAAGAATTATGCTAGTTCTGAGAATACAAAAAACAGAGACAATCCTTGCTTGCAAAGAGCTTAAGTTTCAGGAAGAGACAAACATAGAAGAACACTGAGTAAGAATGAGCTATAGTAGCTATGATGCTTCGTTTTTTTGTTTGTTTGTTTGTTTTCTTTTTTATTAAAGCTTTTTATTTTTTCTTCTTTTTTATTTTTTATTAAAGCTTCTTATTTACAAAACACATGCATGGATAATTTTCCAACATTGAGCCTTGCAAAGTTTTCTGTTCCAAATTATCCCCTCCCTCCTCCCATCCCCTCCCCTAGATGGCAATAAATATCTTAAAATATATGTTAAATCCAACATATGTATACATATTCATATAGTTATCTTGCCGCAGAAGAAAAATCGGATCAAGAAGAAAAAAAAAACTGGGAAAGAAAATAAAATGCAAGCAAACAACAACAGAAAGAGTGAGAATACACTCAGTTCCCATAGTCCTCTCTCTAGGTATAGATGGCTCTCCATCACTGAACAATTGGAACTAGTTTGAATCATCTCATTGTTGAAGAAAACCACTTCCAATGAAGCCTCATTAATGCAAAAGTTTAGCTGGCTCCTTCCTTCTCTTCCTATTCCATAATTACATTGCTTTGCCAATAAAGAACAAAGAGGGCCTACCTAAAAAGATGGATTTAAAGTGGATTCAAATATCAGTTTTGCTACTTACTCTCTCTGTGACTTTCCTTCTGGGTGAGGAAGTTTTGGTGATTAATTAACATCTGAAGATCATTGCTAATATGATAGAAAGGAAGATGGTATAACTAAAAGACCACTGTACTTACTGGTATTTTTGGGGAAAAAAAACAGTTGTGTGTGTGTGTGTGTGTTTGTGTGTGTGTGTGTGTGTGTGTGTGTGTGTGTGTGTGTGAGTACTCTTTGAATTTTATAAGGTTCATGTGTGCTATGCTGCTTCTGCTTTAGATATGCCCCTTCTTTGAATCTCTAGCCCTATGTTAACTCCTGGGCTTTGCTAACCAATATATGGCTTCTCCATGCCTATGACATCATTAGTGATTAAGCAGATGAAACTTAATAAAATATTGCTGCCCCTTGACAAAATAAAGGTCTTTATTTATATGGTTGAACTCCCCATACCTCTATAAAAGAAGTAGTAGTAATAGTAGCAATAGTAGTAGCAATAGTAATAATAGTAGCTATAGTAGTAGCAATAGTAATAGTAGTAATAGTAGTAGTAGTAGTAGTAGTAGTAGTAGAAGTTGTAGTAGTAATAATAGCAGCAACAGCAGCAGCAGCAGTAGTAATAATGATAATAGTAGTAGTAGTAGTAGTAATAGTAGTAATAACAGTAGTAGTGGTAGTAGTAGTAGTATTAGTAGTAGTAGTAGTAACAATAGCAGTAGTAGTAGTAGTAGTAGTAGTAGTAGTAGTAGTAACAATAGCATTAGTAGTAGTAATAGTAGTAATAGTAGTGGTAGTAATAGTGGTAGTAGTAGTAACAACAACTATTATATAGAATCTACTATGTGCCAAACACTTGTGCTACGCACTTTGCACCATAAGGGAAGTTATTAGAAGTTTCTCTATCCTGACTATACCAAGTTTAAGGAATGACTGCAGCAGTGTACCAAGTGTGGTCATACCTTGGATTGCCCCTGATCTTTCCTTTTGTCCCCCACCTTCTCAGAAGCAGTGAGCTGCAAAAAATAAAATGTTGTCCTTGGAATCATAAAAGACCTACATTCAAATCCCACCTCTGATATTTCTATATGTGTGGCCATGGACAGTCCCTTAACTTGATCCAGTTTGCTTCAATTTCCTTATCTGGAAAATGAGCTAGAGTAGGAAATGGCAAACTACTTTGTTATCTTTGCCAATAGATCACAGAATCAGACAGAACCAAAAGATTACTATAAAACAACAACAATTTTATATTATCCACTCCTCATTATCTTATTATAGGCCTTACGTCTTTCCTTGTATGAATTAAAATGAGTCCTAATAAAAATCTATTTTTAAAAAGTATCACTACCAGGTCTATCTCTTCTATTAAAAACACCAAGTCCTAAAGTAATTGCCACTGACAAGGCCCAATCCCAAATATAAAGGTTTCTGTTCTACCTCTGTCTCTCATTAGCTCCAAGACTTTGATTAAATCACTCAGCTTTTCAGATGCTCACTTTTTATCTGTAAATTGAAGATAATAATATGTGCCTCTATCTCCCTTACAGGGTTATTGTCAGAGCTGGAGTCAACAATAGATATTAAGTGCTATTTTAATGGGAACTGGAGGCAACACAATTTTGAAAACTCTTGAAGGATCGATTCTCAAGCTTTCTGAAAGAGGGGAGGATACCAAGCATTTAGAAGAAAAAAAAGCTTGGATGTTATTACTAATGAAAGAAAGCAATCCAGAAAACATCCATAACTACTGACCTATGTGCCGACTTGCCCACCTCTTTAAATCTTTATGATAGTAATCAGCATGTGTATCAAGGACGTCCTTGACGAGCAAAGAACAGCCAGACTTCTGAAAATGATATTCTACAGCATAACACATCTTCCCAGTTACCACTGACTAAAAGGTACAGGGATTCCAAGATCTCATTGTGCTTATTGCTTGTTGATGAGAGAAAAAAATCAATTATTTCAGTAGAACAAAAATGTCACCTTGATCATTCTATCAATAAGTATTTGCTGAGCACCTAATATGTGTTCAATAGTGAGACTACAGAAAAGAAAAAGAGAAACAAAACTCAAGAAGGGACTAGGCCTAGAACTATTGATCTGGGAGTTCTTTGGATCAAACTCAAAGGAATTCATGACGTCAACTTGTGCAGAGCATATAAAGAAAAAAGGACTAAGGACAGTTCCACAGTTTTGGGGTGTGAGATCGATGATGGATTATCAAAGGAGACTGATACCCAACAAAATATGTGCGTTGAATATATTACAATCCAAAAGGATTCTTTGAAACATCCAACAGCAGATGAGTGTTTGATGATGTTGGTTACCAATATTAATCAAATCATACAACAGGGAAAGTTTACTCACCAAAGGTATTGTCCATAGACATATAGAATGTCACAGTACAAATTTGTGTATATCATTTTGTTGATTGTATCAAAAAGTGAAATATTTTAGCTTCTCCTAAATGAGACCAATAATTACTCTTTGACAAATGGCCTAGCTATTCACACAGGAAAAACCAAGTGGAGGATGATAAAGCTGTCATTCTGTCTATCATATATAGTTGAATAAATGGCACTAAACTAAATTTCTAAACATAGGCAGAAATTGCCTGATATGAAAGAGAGAAGATGATCACAACCTGTATTAGAGGAATACTCATACTGAGATCACAGATCCTTTGTAGCATTGATTGGATGAAGAAGTCACCTGGCACAGTAGAAACACTGTTAGATCTGAGGCAAGAGGACCTAAGTTCAGATTTTATTTCTGCTACATATTACTTGAGTAATCTTAAGGGAAGGGATTTGCCCTTCCTGGTCTTCCTTATCTGTAAAATGCAGGGAGCTAGATTAAACTCTGAGGTCCTGTACAGCTCTAAGTCTGATCCCATGATTGATGTGTTATTATGGCTGACCCATAATTCCTGAAAGTCACTTTGTCAGTATCTCCAGATATAAAGGTAGACTCTGTTCTCAGTTACCAAAGAATATGCTCAAGGAATCCATTCTGCTGACCCTTGAGATAGATAATGAAAGTGCTGATGTGGTTGAAACTATGGGGGAGGATAACTGACCCTCCCAATTACCAGTTGCTTCAAAGATGTATCTGTGGTTAGGGCTATTGTTCTCAGAGTATAGAAAAATAAAACAAAGAATAGAAGTGTCTTCATACTCAAAAAACTCATTCTTTCACCAGCCATTTCTTTCCCCTCTCTCCTCCCAGAAGCCCAAAGTCATTAACCATTAGAATGCCTTCATTTCTCTTGAGAGTAGAGATTTTAGCACTCAGGAAAATTTATTGCTGAGATTAGATGCTGCCAAACTCTCCAATATCAGCTCAAGTCCAGACAGAGGCTCAGAAATAGAAATGGAATTTAAGTTGTCTCTTCAAAATACTTCCAGCCTGATTTCCTGTAACATGGTAAGGAAGTCTTGACATTAAAATTGTAAACTTATAAAATGTTAGATTAGAGATGGAAAAGACTTTTGAATGTTAAAAATAGGGACAATCTCAGAGCATAAAAATTTGGAGCTGAAAGGGACCTTAGAACATAGAATATAAGATGTCTGAGTGGTTAAACTTCTTAGAACACGGATTAAACTGGGAGGACTTCAGAATGTAGAACATATGGACAGGACATGGCCTTAAAGCTAGGATTTGGATCCAGGTCTTGTGATTCCACTCCAGTAGGGTAGAAGAGATCCTGTGATCTTAGTCAAATAGTTAATCTCTCTAAATTTCAGTTTCTCCATCTAAAAAATGAGGGAGTAGGAACAAATGATTTCTAAGTTTCCTTTCAGCTCTCAATCTATATGTTATTATTAATATGAGTCCATGATTGGGGAAAGTCATCTTGCCTCCTTTTCATGATACTACATTGCTTCTTACTCCCCAAAGATCTCTCAATTGCTTCCTTCTCAAAAGATCTCTAAGTTGCTCATGACAAGTATCACTAAATAATAAGTACCATTTTACAGGTAGCAGGAAAGACTGATCATTTAATTGTTGAAGTCCTGATTACTGATAACTCTCCATCCTTCTCCCTTCTGAGTTCTATTTCCATAGTGACTTTCAGCCTGCAGGGAGGACCTTATAGATTCACTTTATGCCCCACTGAGTTGGAAGAAGGCAATAGCTCTCTTTGCTACAAAGCAGAAGTTCATAGGCAGAAAGGATAATTCATTCTTAACTCAGGTTGGCAGGTCAAAAGGACTCAGTGATTGAGGGATAGATTTCAGTACTTTTGTAAGTTAACTGAAATCATTGAATCTCAGGGAAAGAAAAGAACTTCGAGATCATTTAGCCTTCTCGCATTTTACAAGGTAGAAAATTGAGGTTTGGAGAAAAATAAATGTCTTACTCAAGAACACAAAACAAAATTTTGGCATATCCACAACTGGTTTCTTGATTTCTTTCTACCACTTCATGTTACCTTCTCTCAAGGACATTTTCATTATGGCAAGTAAAGGCATTTCATCTCTTTTTCTGGAAACTAAACATTTCTTTTCTCTTCTAAATATTTTTCTTTTCCCTCAATTATTCCAGATGACACATCTTTGAAAAAAAAAAAAGAATGCTTAATTTGTAGTCAGAAAATCTAGTTTAGACTCTAGTTACTTATTGGTAATTCAGTTACTTTCTAGATTTTGTTTTGCTTTATAGTTGTTTGTATCAGGGTAACTATTTAGAATTCCGTTTTTCATCTCTGCAATGTGGGAATTCAACTAGATAATCTCCTACTACATCTAAATTGATGATTGCCCACCAATGGTGTCATATGACTTCATAGAAATATTTGTCTTCATTGATTCCCTGGATTTCATTGATTTATGGATTTGTAACCTCCCAATTTAACTATTGCTAATAAGCCTTTCCTCCAAGAAGGATATAACACAAAATTGATCCCTTGCTTAATTCTAAAACATTGATTTGCTTTTTATCCCTTACATATTTTATTGGGTGTGATGAAAATTGTGTTTCTACATTTGGAGTCAGAGAAGCCTTCTTCTTTCACTCATTACTTTTATGATCTTTGGCTTTATTTTTCTTAGCTATAAAGTGAGAGAGTTTAACTGGGTTATTTTTACATCTATGACGTATGATCTGTAATCCTATGATAGCAGTTCTGATATTTCCCATATTAACTGATATCTACTACATGTGATTACAGAAGACTCCCATGGTAAGAGAAGAAAGGGAAAGGGAAAAAAAATTTATTTGGAATTTGCTATGTGCCAGACACTGCACTAATCACTCTTAATTTTCAATGATCTCATTTGAAATTTACTCAAGGATGAAGATGTACAATAAAGGGACTTTCCTGACAAACCTTAGAATTGGCAGGAAGAATATTTGTTTTTGTTTGTTTGTTTGTTTGTTTGTTTTAAATAGTATTTTATTTTTCCAAAAACATACGAATATAGTTTTCAACTTTCATCTTTGCAAAACCTTGTGTTCCAATTTTTTTCTGCCTCTTCTCTCCCTCTCCCCAAGACAACAAGTAATTCAATGTAGGTTAAACATGTGCAATTTTTATAAACATATTTTCATATTCATCATTCTATGCAAAAAAAAATCAAATGAAAAGGGGAAAAATGTGAGAAAGAAAAAACAAACAAACAAATAACAGCAACAATAAAAAGATGAAGATACTATGCTTTGATCAACATTTAGTGTCTATAGTTCTCTCTCTGAATGTGGATGGCACATTCCATAACAAGTCTATTGGAATTGCCTAGAGTCTTCTCATTGTTGAAGAGCCAAGTCTGTCCCAGCTGATCATCACACAATCTTTTTGTTATTGTGTTCAATGTACTATTGGCTCTGTTCACCACTTAGAATCAGACTTTTCTGAAATCAGCTTGCTCAATATTTCTTACAAAACAATAATATTCCATCTCATTCATATACCACAACTTATTCAATCATCAATTAATGTGCATTGACTCAATTCAGGAAGAGTGTTTGTTATCATGTAAGGTTAATATAATGTGAGAAGAGTTTGATTCATATTCTCATCATATGCAATGATCCATATCTGATAACTGTTATAAGGGAGGAATATTTTAAGGATTTGGAGTGATGGCTGTTAAACCCCACAAAGAAGAATAGAACTATATATTCAAGCATAAAGGATTGATTGAATCCAACTTTTGGATGGAGCCAAGCTGAGACTGCCTCAGACTTTATGCTGATCTGTAGGGAGTTGGAGACCCTGACTCTTGCTTTTAGTAAGTACTTAACACTCATTAAGTGTCTGTGTCATTTGGTTTACATACAGTTTAGCTTTTCCATTGAAATTGTTAATAAACCTTTGCTAAAAGCCACTGTTGGCTTCAGATTAAGAGGATGTAAGAGGGACAAATTCCCAAAGGGAAAGTAATTCTGGCGAAAGCAACCATGTGAGAAAACATCAAGTTGGATGAAATTGGGCATTTTAAAAAAGGCTATAGATTTCTGCTGATAGTTCTAGTCATAAGATACTAAAGGACCCCTGGGGATAGATTATTCAATTTAACACATTTTTATTAATGTTGCACTTATAGTATGCTACACATTGATGTATCTGTTGGGAATATGAAGAAAAAAAAGGACAATTTCTGCCCTCATGGAACTTGCAGTCTATTAGAGGAGATACAGCATGCACTCAAGTAAATATTATACAAGTTAAACTGTGATGAAGCAAAATGGTTCACTTCTTTAAGGTGAAGAAGTACTGGATTTGGAGGCCAGGAGACTGATCTTCCTGAGCTCAAATCTGGCCTCCGATCCTTGCTAGCAGTGTGATTCTGGGAAAGTCATTTAACCCTAGTTACCTCCTTTTAGTCATCTGCAGAAAGAAATGTAGAAGAAAATGGCTAATCCCTTCCATGTCTGCCAAGAAAATTTCAAATGGGCACAAATGAAAATGATGGAATAGCAACAACAACAACAAATAAATGGTTCATCATTCCAAAGAATACTAATGAAATTTGAAGACAGAAAGGTTACTTTTAGCTGGGATGATTTTTTTTTCAGTTTCCCTAAGGCTTCATGAAGAAGGTAGCACTTGACCTGGGCTGTGAAGAAAGGGTAGGATTTTAAATTAGAGGAACACAGGATAGTTTACCTCTCAGATCTGTGGAAGAGGAAGGAATTTATGACCAAAGAAGAACTAGAGATCATTACTGATCACAAAATAGAAAATTTTGATTATATTAAATTGAAAAGTTTTTGTACAAACAAAACTAATGCAGACAAGATTAGAAGGGAAACAATAAACGGGGAAAATATTTTTACAGTCAAAGGTTCTGATAAAGGCCTCATTTCCAAAATATATAGAGAATTGACTCTAATTTATAAGAAATCAAGCCATTCTCCAATTGATAAATGGTCAAAGGATATGAACAGACAATTCTCAGACGAAGAAATTGAAACTATTTCTAGCCATATGAAAAGATGCTTCAAGTCATTATTAATCAGAGAAATGCAAATTAAGACAACTCTGAGATACCACTATATACCTGCCAGACTGGCTAGAATGACAGGGAAAGACAATGCGAAATGTTGGAGGGGATGTGGGAAAACAAGGACACTAATACATTGTTAGTGGAATTGTGAATACATCCAACCATTCTGGAGAGCAATTTGGAACTATGCTCAAAAAGTTATCAAACTGTGCATACCCTTTGATCCAGCAGTGTTACTACTGGGCTTATATCTCAAAGAGATCATAAAGAAGGGAAAGGGACCTATATGTGCACGAATGTTTGTGGCAGCCCTCTTTGTAGTGGCCAGAAACTGGAAATTGAATAGATGCCCATCAATTGGAGAATGACTGAATAAACTGTGGTATATGAATATTATGGAATATTGTTGTTTGGTAAGAAATGACCAACAGAATGATTTCAGAGAGGCCTGGAGAGACTTACACAAACTGATGCTGAGTGAAATGAGCAGGGCCAGGAGATCATTATATACTTCAACAATACTAAATGATGATCAGTTCTGATGGACATGGCCATCTTCAGCAATGAGCTGAACCAAATCAGTTCCAACGGAGCAGTAATGAACTGAACCAGCTACACCCAGCGAAAGAACTCTGGGAGATGACTATGAACCATTACATTGAATTCCCAATCCCTATATTTTTGCCTGCCTGCATTTTGGATTTCCTTCACAGGCTAATTGTACAATATTTCAGAGTCCAACTCTTTTTGTATAGCAAAATAACAGTTTGGTCATGTATACTTATTGTGTATCTAATTTATACTCTAATATATTTAACATCTACTGGTTATCCTGCCGTCTAGGAGAGGGGATGAGGGGAAGGAGGGGAAAATTGGAACAAAAGATTTGGCAATTGTCAATGCTGTAAAATTACCCATGCATATAATTTGTAAATAAAATAACTTGTAAATATTTTAAAAAAGAAAGGGTAGGATTTTAACTTTTGTAAGTAGAAAGTATGTGTCAGTCATCAAGGACAGTATGAGTTAATAACAGGAAAGGAAAGGAGAGATCAAGAGATATCTAGAAATCTAATTCTAATGGAATATAGATTCAGGTTTACATCCATTCCCACTTTTTCTTTCATCTTTCTCATGTGCTGAAGTTTCAAGTCAATTAGGGAGTACAGTAGATAGAGCATTGGTCTTAGAGTCAAGAATTCAAATTCTGTATTATCTTCAGTTTCTTTATCAATAGAATAGGAATAATAATAGTCCTTTCTTTGTGGAGTTATTGTAAGGATCAAATGGGATAATAAATGCTTCTAAAACCCTAAAAACAAATATTAGTTATTATTATTATTATTATTATTATTATTATTATTATTATTATTATTATTTATCAGTATTAGTTTAGTCCTATCAGGCATATGGTCAGGGAGCGAGCTGTAGACACTAAAAAGTACTTGTAATCATTTTGCAAGTTGAAAGGAAAATGGCAGAATAGATTCCTCTGGCATAAAGTGAGCTGTTCATTGTTTCTTTGGTTAAGATTAAAAACAACAAAGGAGAAAAAAACCAGGCCTTTTATATATAGATCTTTTTTAAAGGCATTCCAGAAAATGATAAGTTTTTGAGAGAGGCATTTAATTCTTGAGTTGGAAGTTTTCTCTTAACAGTCATCCTGGTCATCCCTACCCATCTCCCTCACTCTAGACTACACTGCCTTTACTCTTTTCCAAAGGGATGGATTGATTAGGTTTGTTAGTAATCATTGGCAGAAGAGAGTGCATTGTAGCTTTCTGTTATTAATAGTTTTTTTTTTCCACTGAAGTCTGGAGAATCAACTATTTAGAATGAATTAATTACAAAAAGGGGGGGAAAATAGCCAAATCATCAATCAATTGGTTGAAAAGTATTCTAAAATTAGTAGATATTTTAGTCATATCCATGGGCCACTTTTCAAGTTTTGTGAAAGGTTATAAGGAAACCATGGCCTTTTCTTCTAATACTAATTTAGTATAGTTTAATTCCTTCCTACTCCTCACCCTTAAAAAACAAAAACAAAGAAAAAGTAAAGTGAAAAAGAATGTCAAAAAAAGCAATGTTATAATGGGCAAGGGGAAAGGCAGGTGAAATAAGATTTTAGTGACATTTATTTATCTTGAGAAAAAAATGAATTCGAGCTCAACAAATTATTGTGAACACATCCTTGGATGGTTCAGTATGACTGACTAAGATAAGGAGGAATGGAGCAGTCAGGGAAGTTTGCTGAAAATAATGAAGATATTGAAACTGAATCTCCTCAGAACTCCACAACAGTGTCAGAACCACAACTTAATAAGTGTATGTTCTGCCTTTCTTACTTCTAGATGTAACCCAAGGAATGAGGCCATCTGGAAAGAATTCTTTTTAATAAGAAGTCCTTCCCTATGCGTTGTGTTATACAATTTGGTCTTCTTTGCAGTAGGAAAAAACACTGGACTTGTAGTTGGAAAATTGACTCTACCTTAGGAGCTGTGTGGCCCCAAGCAAGCTCTTCCCTTTCTCTGGTACTCAACTTGCTTCTTGAAGGGCCAAACTAGATGACCTTTAATGCCACTTATGGATAGAGTCTGAGCTTGAAATCAGGAAGCTCCAAGTTCAAATTTGATCTCAAATAGTTACTAGATGTATAATCCTCCACAAGTTACTAAAGACTATTCGCTTCAGCTTCTTCATCTGTAAAAAGAGCTGGAGAAAGAAACGTTAAACCATTCTAGTTTCTTATGATCATTATTTACTTAATATTTTCCCCAATTGCATTCAAAACAGTTTTTTACATTTGTTTTTAAGATTTTTGAGTATTAGGTTCTCTCCCTTATCCCCACAATTAAGTATCCGTATGAAGTTATACAAAACATTTCCATAAAGATCAAGTTGTGAAAGAAAACAAAGATCTCTCTCCCTAATGAAAATAAAAACCCTTAAGAAAAATTATGTAAAAGAAAGAGAGCAATAGAGAGAGAGAAAGAGAGAATGCTTCAGTCTGTATTCAGACATAATCAATTATTTCTCTGGGGATGGATAGGATTTTTTATTATAAGTCCTTCAGAGTAGTCTTGAACAATTGTACTACTAAGAAATGACTGCTATTCTAGAATATTGCTGTTATTTTGTGCTTAGTATATTTTACTTTACCCATAGAGAACTTTCAGGTGTGTTTTTTTTTTTCTTGAGAGTATCCTGCTTATCATTTCCCAGAGACCAATAATATTCTGTCACAAACATATGCCACAGTTTATTGAGCCATTCCCTAATTGATGGGCATCCCCTTAATTTCTAATTTCTTTTGGCCTGAGAAGAGAGCTGCTATGAATATTTTTGTACATATAGGTCCTTTTTTTGTTTGCATTTTTTCCAAATTTCTTTTGGTATTCATGTCTAGTAACTGGTTTTGTTAGATCAAAGGATATGCATGAATTGATAACCCATTGGGGACAGATCATATCTTTTGATCATTTATCAACTGGAGCATGAATCTTATTTTTTATAAACTTGACTCAGTTTCCAGACTTATCAGAAAAATTTACTTTGATTTTTTGTTTTACAATTACTATTGCTAATTGTATTTCCCCTCATTTATTCTCACTTTTCTTTTGCCCTGTCCCTCCTCAAAAATGTTATGCTACTGACCACTCCTTCCCCAATATGCCCTCTCTTTTATCATCCTTCCCCCTTCCCATATCCCATTCTCCTACTATTTTACTGCAGGGTAAGATAGATTTCTATGCCCTTATTGAGTATGTATATTATTTCTTTTTTGAGCTAATTCTGCTTAAAGTTCACTCACTCCCCTTTTCTTCCCCCTCTTCCTCTCCACTGTAAAACTTTTTCTTGTCCCGTTTTTAATGACAGATAATTTGCACCATTCTACTTCTCCCTTTCCACTTCTCCCAGTATATTTCTCTCTCACCCTTAATTTCATCATTAAAAAAAAAGATATTATCTCTTCATATTCAACTCACATCTGTGCCCTCTATCTAGATATACTCCTTCTAATTACCATAACAGTGAGAACATTCTAATGAGTAGCAAGTATCATCTTCCCATGTAAAAATGTAAACAGATAAACCTTATTAAGTCCCTTATGATATCACTTTCCTTATTACTTCCATATGCTTCTCCAGAGTCCTGTATATGAAAATAAAATTTCCCATTCATCCCTGGTCTTTTCATCATTAATGCTTGAAAAAACCTGTTTCACTGAATGACCATTTTTTTCCCTCTAAAGAATTATACTCAGTTTTGCTGGGTAGGTGATTCTTAGTTTCAAGCCTATCTCTCCAGAATATATTCTGAGCCCTCTGGTTCTTTTATGTAGAAGGTGCTAAGTCTTATGTTATCCTGACTGTGGCTCCACTATACTTGAATTGTTTCTTTTTGGATGCTAGTAATATTTTCTCCTTGACTTGGGAGTTCCAGAATTTGGCTTTAATATTCCTGGGAGGGTTATTTTGGGCTCTCTTTCAGGAGGTAATCAGTGGAATCTTTTAATTTCTCTTTTCCCCTCTGGTTCTAGAATATCAGGACAGATTTCCTTGATAATTTCTTGAAAGATGATGTCCAGGCTCTTTTTTTGGTCATGACTTTCAGGCAGACCAATGATTTTTAAATTATCTTTCCTGGATCTATTTTCCAGATAAGTTGTTTTTTTAATGAGTTATTTCACATTATTCCCTTTTTTTTTCATTTTTTTATTGTATCTTGATTACTCATAAAATCATTCGCTTCCATTTGCTCAATTCTGTTTTTTTTTTTTTTTTTAAGGAATAATTTTCCTCAGTGAGCTTTTTTACCTCCTTTCCTAATTGGCCAATTTTGTTTTTTAGGACATTCTTCTCCTCAATTAGTTTTTTGTATTTCCTTTTGCATCTCTCTCAATTCTCTCACTAATTTTTCCTCTGTTTCTTACTTGGTTGTCAAAGTCCTTTTTGAGCTCTTCCATGGCCTGAGCCTAATTTTTTTTTTTTGGCAGCTTTGGATGTAGAAACTTTTGCTCTGTTTTCATCTTCTGAGTGTGTGTTTTAATTTTCTTTGTCACCATAATAACTTTCAATGGTCAGAAACTTTTTTTGTTGTCTGCTCATTTTCCTAGCTTATCACTCAACTTTTAATTTTTTATTAATGTAGGACTCTGTTTCAGGATGGAGGGTGCACTGTCTCTAACTTCAGGCATTTTGTTCACCTATTTTCAGAGATCCTTCTAGGAATCTGACCACTCTTTTCTGTCTTGGAGCTGTTAGCTCTATCTCCACTCCATTATAGCTGTATGACCTAGTATGCTGACTGGAGCAGCAAAGGGATTGAACACCAAACTCCAATTCCACTGCCATAGATCCTCTGTGATGACCTTCAGAGTTCTCCCTGATATCCCTAGGCTGAGAGATCCAGAAGCCACCAGAACTGCTGCTGATTCAGAGGGCAGTCTTGGGCCAGGCTGGGGCTGGATTCAGTTCTCCACTGGTGTGGCCTGCACTAGGACTCTTGACTCCCATCCTGATGTCACAGACCTTTTTTGCTGAGCTTCTAAGTTGTCTTCTGCTAAAAAAAAGTTCTACTCCATCTTTTGGAGTATTCTAATTCTTTAAAATTTGTTTAAAATCATCATTTAAAGGAATTCAGAGCCATTTGAGGAAGAACAAGGACAAATTCCTCCCTGTAGTCTGCCATATTGACTCTACCGCCCTTTTAGTTTTGTTGCTAAGAAAACAGACTAAGAATCAGACATGCCTGAAATGACTGAACAACAAAATCACAAGGCTGGTTTTAGTTCTAAAATTCAATGTTCTATGTCCTAAAATCCCTCCCAGCTCTGATAATTCATGTTGCAAAGTACCCTCCAGCTTCAATATTTTATATCCTCTACTCTAAGGGTCATTGCAGTTTTAGCATTCTATGAGTTCATTTTTTCTAGGAGATCAAACCACCTATATCTATTTCTTTTCCCCTGTAATATAATGAAATGCCAAGATGTAATGCATTTTAAGGGTACCCACCAGTTAGACTGTACTACCTATCCTGCTAGGTACTTATTGGTAGCTTTTAGGGAATAAATAGTTATTTTACATGTAATTATATTTCAAGAGAGTGCAATAAGGGGGAAAAGGATATAATTATGAGGATATTTTATTAAGATATTATTTAATGTTATTGACGCATTGCACACAAAGTCAAGAAAATGTGCAAATCAATACATAGCTACATCAATGTTTAATCAACTTTCAGCTTTTTGCTGGAGTAGTTAATTAACTTGTGATATGGAAAATTGCTACAAGTGCACTGGAAATTAATGTTGAGGAAAGAAAAATCAGTGATTATGTAATTCTAGAATCTTAAGAAAAATATGGTCTGGGAAGCTTTAGACATGTCGTGTAGAGAGAGATAGCAAACCTGGAAATCAGTGAATTGTACTGACAGATGATAAGAAACATTCACATTTATATTTGATTCTTTGGCCATTTTCTTATGTGATCTTCACAGCAATCCTGAGAGGCAGAATATGTAAGTGTAGCTCAATATAAGGCCAAATATACTAACAATTAGAGCTGAACAAAATGAAATGGGGTCCTTTGGGAAGTGGTGTCTTCCCATCACAGTAGGCTTTTAAGCAAAGGCTGGATGATCACCCTCTGGGGATTCAATTGAATTCAATCTAGCTATCCTCTATTAATCAGGCACTTAGATTCTAGGTTATATACAGATTGGATGGCTTGGAGTTCTGTTAAATTTTGTTGCCACAACTTAAGAAGGACGTTGATAAACTGTTGAAAATTCAAAAGTGGATGAGTAAGATGGTGAGGGGCTTGGAGTTCATGATAAATAAGAATTGTTTGAAAGAACTGTGTTTAGACTGGAGAAAAAGATAAAGGGAGGACTTGACTGCTTTCCTTAAGTATTTGGGGATCTATAAAAAGGAAGGATTGGATTTGCTTTGTTTGGTGTATAGAGGACATAATCAAGGGCAAAGAGAAAAATTTAGGTTTGAAGTCAAGGAAAAAAAAAAAAAAAACAGCTACCTAACAATGAGACCTAAGAGGGGAATGTCTTGAGAGGTGATACGTTTTCTCATCATAAGGAGGTCTTCAGGCAGAGACTGGAAAGCCATTTATCAAATATTTACAGTATTTTGGTGTACAAGTTGAACTAGGTGACTATCAAAGTAACTTCCAAATCTCAAATTCTGTCATCCCACGATTTCCAAATTTGAGATTTACTATGTCTTCAAATGAGGAAGCTGAGGTTGAGAGTAATGCAATGATTTACCCAATCAAAGCTGGGACTCAAATGCAGGTCCCTTCACATCAAATCTCTCATGCTTTATCTACTATTTTCTGTTGCCTGGGATATGTATAGCTACTGGCAGAGAGAGATTTCAAGAATCTCTTTGTAATCCAATCCAGTCCCAGGCATCTTAATGGAAGAAAAAATAGTTCTAAGGTTTTCTCAAACAAAAAGTACATTTTTGCTGCTAGTGAAAAGCCTCCTCCCCCAATGCAATTCAAAGTTCAGATTATTTTTTTCCTTTTTAGATGACCTTTCCTTTTGACTTATTCCCAGAATCCCTCTTTATCTTTTAAGTACAATGTGTACTTGATTTAGAGTGAGGAGACTTCAGTAGATTGCAATCTGCATTGCTTTGGAAGATGCGTGTAATCAATTCACATGATATGACTTGGTAAAATCTTCTGATGGTCTCTTCCTGGCATGGATATGTCTGTCAACAAATGTTTGTTAACAAAAACAAAAACAGAACAGCTGAAAAGAGTCCCTGTCCTCAAGGAGTTGACATTCCATTGGCAAGACAACATAAAAAGGACCATGTATATACAAAATATATACAGAATAAATGGAAGATAATCTCAGAAAAAAAGACCCTAGCATTGAGGGTGCTGAGAGAGACTACTTGCAGAAGGTAGGATTTCAGCTTATTCTTGAAGATGAAGAAATGCCTTTTATCAAGAAGGGTCAGCACTTTCTCTGCAAAAGGGACCATCTTAAACCACTACATTGAGAAATTAAGTGACCAATTAGGCCAGGTTTATAAAGCCAGTCTATGTCAAAGATGGAACTTGAAACCCAAGTTTTCCCAACTCCAACTGGGCTGCTGTGTATATACATATAAATGCAAACACACGTATATGTGTGTATATATGAATGTATATATAAATATCCTGCACAGATATATATCCACATAAACACATCCATGTCCACATGTATTTATACATGTCACACATATACACATGCGTGTTCATACATATATGCATATATAATATAAGAGGTCACATAACTGAATATAGGGGTTTCAAGAAATCTGGCAACTGTTAAAAGATATTAAATATTCCACCAAGATTTAATTCTTTATGTAAAAATGAATAAGCACATCCATTTCATTACTATGTAAATTTACTTTCATCTTTAATAAATGGTAAAATTATATATCTATACCAAGGAATTGTTTTAAAATAAATTTCTTTATAATTTATTATCAGTAAATGTTTGATTTGTATACATATTTTATATACCTATATGCCCAGCATCATGAAAAACTTTCTTGGATGAAAAGCCTTCTCCAATAGAAAAAGTGTAAGAAGCTCTGCCCTGTACCACATCGATGATTAATAAGAGGCACTTATTAAATGTTTAATGAATGAATGCTATGTCCCTATCAAAGTAATGTTGTAGTGATTATTGTCAAAAACCTTATCACTATTCACTATTAGGGATGAAAATCAAGTGGGCCAAGTGACTCATAGTCTTATCACAAGTCTTTTGAGAAGAGACATGACTGAATCTTCAATTGAACACAAGGGAACCACATCCATTATCTATTTTTAAATTTACTTTAGTCACTGGAAGTGGAAGCTGGAAATGCTCCCCTATAGGATTACCTATTCAAAACAGAGAACAAGGATCAGATGAAAACAAGGGTGCATTTGAAAGGCAATATGACATAGAGGATAGAATATGGGGCTCTGGGTGAAGAACATCTGAATTCAAATTCCACCTCAGGCACTTACTAGCCCCATTCCCATAGCAAGACACTTAACCTTCTAAGGTCTCTTCTAGATCTAAATTTATGAGGTACTACAATGCAATCATAAAAACACAGACTGAGTGAGGACAAGCTTGAAATGAAACTGTCTTTCTAAGATATAAAATTTAGGGACCCACATAGAATAAATAGAAGGGATACACACATACACATACAGATATGCAATATACTTCTGTGTATGTGGGTATGTATGTACAGATTTATATATTTAAATCAGTACTGAGTTGGCAACTGTAAAAAAGTATCAACATATTTTTAAATTATTTTAAAATTTATCAATCAATGTTTGATTTGTATAGCTATTTTATATATTTTTATACCCAGGGTTATATAAAACTTTCTTGGATAAAAAGGGGTCACTAGAAGAAACTGAGGTTGACTGAAAAGTAAGAAAAGAAAATGTTATAAAAAGAATCAATGTGAATCATGAGATCCAAGTGTGAATTTTTCCTCTAATTTTGACTAACTGTAACCACTGGCAAGTTACTTAGCTTCTCTGACAATTTATTTCCTCATTTGTCAAAAGGAGGTGATAATACTTGTCCTTCACACCTCATGGAACTATTATGAGGGAAATGCTTTGGAAAACTTACAGTGTTATTTAAATATGATTTATTATCATTATTGTGTGGTGTCTAAAATCTCTATCCAACTTCAGATACTTACTGGGTAAATCATGTAATCAGTTTGCCTCAGTTTCCTTTTCTGGATACTACTAGTTCCCAGAATTGTTTTGAAGATCAAATGAGATGATAATTATAAAAAAGTACTTAGTTCAGCATCTGGCATATTGCAAGTGCCATTTTATGCCAGCTTTTTTTATTAGAGTTAAAGGTTTATGTAGACAGGTCCCAAAGTCTGGAGGAGGTAACTTTAGGAACCATATAGAGAAGAGTTCTTTTTAGCAGGAATGGAGAGTCAGGGATCAAGGAAAGACCATAGTAAACTTTCCCAGCCTTTGGTCATAGGAGGTAACAGAAGGACTGATCTAAAGGGATTTAAGGAAGAAATTCTCAACCTTTATTCTGGGTTCTAGTCCTTGGAGATAGAGAAGCAAATGATGACAAGCAACAATTGGCAACCTTGGCCAGCCAGTTGGTAGCAGGGGAAAAGGAACCAAGCTGACATTAAAATCAGTACTAGACAGAAGAAATGTAGTCAGAAGGGAGAGTAGGAGCACAGGCTGAATGTCTTGCAGTAATAATGGAAGAATTATGATAATTTATTAAAACTTTTGTAAGGTATATGCGGAAACATCCTATCTATCCCCATTCTGAACTTTCTGGGTCCATATATTGCTTTATAATAAAACTCTTTAAATCATTTAAAGAGATTAATGTGTCTTAACTGGGGAACATATTAGATGTGTGTAAATGTGTGTGAGGGAGGAGTATTTGGAGAGGAAATCCCTATGGTCTTCCTGAAGCAAGCACTGGAGTTTTAGGGAATTCTGAAAATTATTTGGATAAATATGTCCCACTATCTAAAGGAGAGACTGCTATCTGGCCTTGCTGGTGGGGAAAAAATACTACTATAATCCCAATCCTTTCCACTACTACCACCCCTACCACCATCACCACAAGCATCATCCCCCCCCCCCGCCCAGTACCACTACCATTATCATACTATTACCATCATTACCACCACTGTGAAGAAAAGATAATGAGCCATTATGCAATGTGTTCTAACCCACACTTACAATTCAACTCTCTCCTCTTCCTGGAGTACAGCTTTACAGAAGCCTGGCGCCATGTTAGAGGAACAGGAAAGATGTACATTGTGATGGAAAAGGGATGCAGGAAACAAGAGAATGGTCATGCTTAAAATGAAGGAAGCGATCTAGAATGTAGTGTGCACTAGATTTTGGAGGAACAGACATGAAGGAGTGACAAAGAAGACAAGATGGCCATTGGAAAGGAGGAAGCCTGTTTCTGTCGTGGGAATCACCCTCCCATGAGAAGACTATGATTATAGGTTAGGTCCTAGAGTGGGAACAAGCTCATGAATCCATTACAAATATATACACTATTGAGGGGCTACAGACATGGCAGAGAAGAATAGATAGTAGATGAATTTGGGATCACCCCAAGGTTGAGGAACAAATATCTGATTCAGATCTTGAAGGACTCTCGACACTTCTCTCAAGGAGATATAAATCTTGGCAGCTAAACTGTTTTCTTTTGTTTTTATTAAAGATTTTATTTTCAAAACATATGAATGGATAGTTTTTCAATAATGACAAACCTTGTGTTCCAAATTTTCCCCTCCTTCCCCCAACCCCTTCCCCGAGATGGAAGGTAATCCAATATATTAAACTGTATTCTTTAAACTCTTGTGTTGCCTTTGAGCTTATCTAAGGACAATAGGTCTAACAGTGTCCTGAACTGACCTCCTGAATTGTTTATTTGGCTTGTCTGTAGACCAAAACAGGACTAGATTACCTGAAACTAGAAAGAACTAGCCTATGTAGCACCTAGTTCATGTGATTCTATTAATATAATTGGGATATTTTTCCTTTTTGCTTTTCTGGTTCTGAGTATGTCATCTTTAGGAGTGACTGAGTTCTATTTGAAGATGGTAGAAGAAGGCAGAATCTTTCTTTTCCTCCTTTTAGTTCTCACCATGAACATGGGTATAAGCTATGAGTTTATTTATGCACAAATAAAATCACCCACAAAAACGGATAGGATCATTGGGTAGAAGTAGTTCTCTGGTAGACATAGAGAGCTTGATATTTCCCCAGGATGCCTTTTAATACTGGGTGAAACATATGACCATGGGGGGACCAGCAGCTGGTCCTTAACGACCAATGCAGTTAGGAATCTAAGCAGTAGTGCTCCTAGTAGTTAAATCTATAAAGTGCTTTAAGGTTTATTGATGCTATATTACCACTACCAATAATAAAAAACAGGTTAGTTACATTTATATATTGTTTTAAGGTATACAAAATACAAATATTGTTTTACCACAAATCTGTGAGGCAGACAGTGCAAATATTTTCATTCCCATTTAACAGATGGAGAAACTGAGGCTCAGAAAGATCAAGTCAAAAGTCACTTAAGACTATACAGCTAAGAATATCTAATGGTGACGTTATAGGTGGCTTTTTGCAACATACAATGCCTTTGGGCACTATTTGCCTCCTTTTCTGTATGTTCTTATTCCTTTGGGATCTTCCCTACCTCTTTTAGCCGGCCTAGATTCCTGATACTTTCCTTTCATCATCACTTCACTCCATTCTCCTGTTTGCATACTGCCTGCTCAAGCTGCCTCTGGGGCATACAATCCCTGATATAATCGGCACCATCACAGTGCTGAATCACCTTGTTTCTCTGTGGTTTGTCAGCGGGAAAGGGATTTATGATGGGGATGAATTCTTCTTTGTACCTCTCATCTACCCCCCTCCTTCTCCACCCCATACACCTACTCTTTGTATTGCTCTTTCTGTCTCCATCTATCAGCTTCCTGGAGTCTATGTATCATCCTCCTGCTTTGACCTGCTCTGTTTCCCACCTCCGCCCAACTCTTGCTTTGTTTGTCTTTCTTCCTCATTCACTTCTTCCAAGACAAACATGGATGACGAGTACTAAGAAGATGTTCTTACATTGCTCTTTGGCAGGGGAAAGAGAGAGGCTATTTAGGAGTGAGATGCGAGGATGATTCTCATTTATGTTTCGCAGGAGCTGAAATATGGCTGCAAAGAGCTCCAGGAGCTAAGCCCATCTTTTCCCCCCTGCAGAATTGAGCCATCTTTTTCCTAGTCACCGCCTGCCACCCTCGCTGAAAGGTTAATCTGTTCCCCTTCCCAACTAGTGCATTTATCATATGGAAGTGGTCTGTTGTGGAAAATATTGATCAAAAGCTTGCCTGTTTCTTTGCTGGGTTGAAATTGAGTGTTGCAGTCAATCAATTGCTCAACACTTGGTGCGGTATAAGGGAGACCCAGTGGCTCTGTATGTGCAAAGGTGATATCATAAGTGCAATTTGATCTTTCATTCATAGTCACTAGGCTCTGGGTTTGATCCCATTCATTCTCCAGAACTCCCTCTCCAACACACATCTCAGGCCAGTGTCATTGCTTTGCTATTGTAATTGGCTTGAAGACTAAGAATTGTATAAATATATATTAAATATGCTTCCAGATTACAGGTATTCAGAGGGAGCTTCAATAAATTCTGTGTATGAAGATGATAACTGTTTCTCTATTGATAATTTATATCTAAGGTCAGGGCAATGATAGAATTAGAGAATGTTAGATAGAAGTACACAGAACCTCAACCCCAGTGTCACTGATCCATTATACTGGCATTGGCTTGAAAATTGAGAATTGTAGACATATTAAATGTTGTCGTTCTTGTGGTTGGTCCTTCATTCTCAAAGAAGATCAATGATATCATGAGGATGATGTCTTTATTTGCAAGTGTACTGGATTTGAGCCAGACAGAGTTGCACAAAGTCATAAGCCTCACACTCTCTTCCAATCATTAAAGTTCAGTTGTAAGATAAAACTGGTTATGGTTTGGGATATCGAGACCAATGACAGAATCATAAAATGTTAGACTTGAATGGATCTCAAAGCTTAGAGCATAGATTGTTAGAGTAGAAGGGGACATAGAACAGAGAAAAGAGAATGCTAGCTTTGAGAGGGCACTTTGGAATACAAGCAAAGAACTGAAAGTGACTCTAGAATGTTAAATTTTATTGTTAAAAAAGACCTTTAATCACAGAGCATAGAATGTCAGAACTAGAAGGTACCCACACTTTAAGAATTAGAATGTTGGAACTGAAATTGACTTTCAAATGTAAATAATGGAATATCAGAGATTTTTGAGGTTATTTAATTTAAAGTCTTCTTTTTTACAAATAAGATTATGACTTTCCCAATGTTACATGTTAATAACAAAGATTGATCTAGCATCTTGGTTTGCCAAGTGCCTTTATCTGGCAAATCTAAACCAAATCTAGATTTTCTTTCTTTATTCCAAAGTAGAAAATGAGAAATATTTGCATTCACTAGCAGGAAACTTCCCACTGAGTGCGGCATCCTGATAATTTACTGAAAAGTTCTTAGCTTCATCATATTAACAATTCACATTTTAGCCCTTCATGACTGCAGAATATTTCATGTACCTTTTGCTATTTGGTCCTCATAAAAACTATGTGTATTAAATAAATGATAATTAATAGTATCCCGATTTTGCTAATGAGAAAACTAAGGGTCAGAGAAGTTAAATACCATGGCTTTACGGAAGCAGGTCAAGACTAAAATCAATTACATCTTCCTAGGGTGGCCTAAGTCATCTAAAGCCGAGGATATGCTTAATACTTGACATCCTGGTAAAGATAACACTTTATTGGGTAAACATCTTCTGTACCAGGCTCTTCATAAATAAAGAATGGTTTTCCATGTAGGCTTCAACTGCTTTAGCATTCTACTGTACTTGGATCTATGTTACATATTTATAATACATCAATAAGATGAGTATGGTACTGAATGAAAACTAAAGGTAGCATATACATTATGGCACTTTCAGATGACTTGTTCAATAATTACGAAACCTGTAATATTTTATTCATCATACTCATAGAATTTTTTGGTGTATTTTTTTTTTGCTATTCAGGCAATGTATTATATTCTTTAGTGTTTAGAAATATGTTTTGATGATATAAGAAGTGAATGTTTTGTATGAAGTACAAAAAGACACAATCATAATATATTTGAGAAAGTCATTATCCTTTAGGATTCAACAGTATGCTCTCTGAAGTACTATAAGAAAAAATGCTTCCCTCTATGGCTTTATGAGAGTACCTTAAAATTCTTCTCCTCTTATACAGATCTTCGCAGGACTTCCCCCCTCAGGTTTAAATGAGAATAATGTACAATATGATGGTTGGAGAATCAAATAGAATAATACAATGATATTATGTAATTTCTTATAATGGTTTAATGGTTGCACCTCAATTTGAGAAAATATATGTGTGTGTGTATTTAAAAGCATGTACAATATGTGAATAAAGTAATTAGTATGTGCTTTTTAGCTCCAAAAGCTTCATTTAGTGTAATGAATTAAATTATCTTCAATTCCCATCCCTACTAGCCCATCTTTGACTCATCCTCTAACATATGTTAAGAAGTTTTTCTTGTATTAAACCTAAATTTTCTTCTTTGTGATCTCTCTCTATGCTCCTAGTTTCTCTCTAGGATCAAGTAGAACAAGTCAAATTAGTCTAATTATAGTCATCTATCTATAAGATATATATGTGAAAATTTATATCTTTTTCCCATGTGATAACACTTCAAAAACTTGAAAATACATTTCCAAATATAAACAACTCACTGCCTCTTTACACATATTTTTTTCTATTTTAAATTTTCTCTTTTCCTTTAACTGATCTTCACATGACATGAACTTAAGATCTTTCACTCACCTGGCTTTCTCATCTAGCTAATTGCCATTTTCACAATGCTAAATGTGGAATGTGGAATTGTATATATTACTCAAGATGTGGTCTTCTCTGGGCAGATTTCTCTGTAGCCCCAGACAATATGCCTGTATTAATATAGTGAAATTTGGATAGAATACTGGCCTTGAAGTCAGGAGGACCTGAAATCAAATCTAGCCTCAGAAACTAGGCATGTGACCCTGGGCAAATAAATCACTTTAATTACAATTGTCTCCAAAAGAAAACAAACAAGCAAACAAAAACCCAATATAGTGAAGTTGTCACTAGTATTCTTACTTGCTATATCACATTGCTGGCTCATTAAGGCTGTAACACAATGAAACCCCTTGATCTTTTTTCAATCAAATTTTGATTATTTTCAGCTTTGCAAAAATTCTCTTTGCAAATCCATATGTGAAACATTGACTTCCCTCAGTAATCAATTCTTTCTCTTTGGGAAGAATCAGATCCAGAAGGGAATTTTTTATGATCATTTTCTCTATCTTTTGAAGGCTGAAATGATTGTCAAAGTAAGTTTAAAAAATTATTATGTTGTCTGCTCTTGGCAGAGAGGGTAAGAAAAAGAGAGTTCTGTACAGCATATTTCAATAGCACTATCTCTTCTGCATCATCTCTTCACATCCTATTTCTTAAGAAGATGATAATAGTTTGTGTGTATGTATGTACATATATGCATATACCTATATATACACATACTATATATAGTGATAAGAAGCTATATATATATATATATATGAATTATATGCATAATATATGTGCATGTACATGCATACTATACTATATGAACCTTTTACACTATGTGAACATGTATATGCACATATATATATATATGTAATATATTTGTAGTTAAAAGAGGCTTCAGATGTAGACAGACATCTAATATCTATCATATAGCTCTGTGTGAAACTTGCACTTTGCATCTATTTCCTCTTTCTGTCTAAGTGGTCTATGGTGCACTTCAAGAGAGGTACCACTTCTGCATCATTGCTTTACGTCCAATTTTCTAAAAAGATAATGGCTTGTATATATCTATGTGTGCATGTGTATATACATATACATATATACATATATATGTATACATATAGATATACACAGAATTATGGGTGTGTATATACATACATACATATGCATACACATATGTACATACATATATTCCTTTAAGGTTTTCAAAGTACATTCCCTACAAATTAGCAATAAATCTATCATATAGAGATATAATTGAGGTTGAGTTATACTTCTGAAATATCCTCACAAGGAAGCATAGAAGAAGGCTTTGATCTTAGGTTTTCTGGTTTTAGTACTAGTACCTATTTTTCTATACTTTACTTCTATTGTGTACTCTATTCTTGGTTCAGCCTGACAAAAACCTTTTTTATTGATGCTTTCAGAAAATTTTCACCCATCTAGGAACCTTCCTAAATCTCTTAGGATTCTATAGGTAGGAAAGCCTCTTTCTAGCTTTTTCTTACTTTAATCCTACCATTGTCTGCATTACGTGAGAACCTTCCCAGGCACTGAAAATAGGGAGCATTGGAAAATTCACTAGAGATACTGTTAGAAGACCAAGATCTGAATCCAAGCTGTGAACTTGGGCAGAAGTCACAACTGATCTCTGAGAATCAATTTCTCCATCTCTAAAACTGAAATACTTCTGCAGCTATCTCGCTTTGTTGGCGTGGGGAAAGTAGTTAATAAACTTTCAAGAGCTATGGAAATAGAAGTCAACAGGATAATGTATTGGAGGTCAGAGTCAGGATAAAAAAAAAAATCAAACTCAAAAATTCAACATTCACTAAGCACTTATTATGTGTATCCTCCTTTACTAAGTCCTGGGGGAAATAAACACAGAAACAAACCAGTCCCTACTCACCAAGGCAGCTGCCTTGCATGGGCAAGTAGAATGATCGCTATTCAGAGCCAAGAGATCTGATCTGGAGCCCTGCTCTTTCACTTAGTTGCTGTGTGACCTTTATTGGTGAGAAACTATCCTCTCTAAATTTCAACTTTCTCATTCATAAAATGAGAGGGTTGACTTGGATGACTTCTAAGATATCTGGTTCTAACTAGTTGTGATATAATAACCCAGTGGGGTAAACACAAGAGAATGTTAGGAAGGGAAATGAATAACAACTTAGTAAAGCAGCAAGGAATTGGGACCAAATCACATAAGAAGAGGAACATGTACCAAACCAAAAAAGAAGCTAAGTATTCCAAATGGGGAAGAGAGAGATCTATTCTACGTTTAGGAGGCTGTACACAGAGATAGGAGATAACACACTGATTATGACAGCTCAGCTACCCACAGTGTATAATGAAACATATTCTAAAATAAAAGTAAATGAGAGCTTCACTGTGGAGCATTGATGTCAAATTCAATTAGAAACAAGGGCTACTAAATCTCACAAAGATTCCTGCAGGCCATACATCGACTTAGAAAACTATATATCAACATTATCTATGCTCTTTTGTATTTTTATTTATTTTATTGAATATTTCTCTGTTGGAATCCTTACAAAGTGTTAACTCATTAGAGTTGATAGAGACAATAATTATCTAATTTAGCATGGTTCAATATGATTAATCTGCTCCTACAAGGAGATATTATGGGTCAGAACTTGAAACAAGGTACTAAGTGGAATTGAGGAGACAATTGTTAAATCTAGTTTAGCATTGATTTAATCCTACAACAAATAATGGTTTCCCAGTGATATAATGATTGGTGTGTACTCAGTGAACAGCATATAAGCAAGAAGCTCTCAGGGCCAAAGAGCACTCTGGGAGATACAGAAGCAGAGACAGATTCATTCCATATTCCACCTTTGTTCTGGCTGGAGGCTGAAGAAAGCAGAGGCAAAGGACAAACTGCAAGAACTCTTGGAATCAAATAGAGAGATAGGGCTCTAAGAAAGCTAACCGGGCCCAAGGAAAGAGACAAGAAATAAACATTTGGATTTTATCAGCTGGGAGCATTTGAAGTGATTATTACTCTGAACTGAAACTAAGGCTGCTTCCAGAAAACCTCCCCCAAGAAACCTACTCTCAGAGAGAATCATTTATATTATATAAAAAAAGAGAACACCACATTTCTCAGTTACATATTAATTTAGTTCGAGCTTTACTCAGGAAGGTTTGGTACCAACAGATTGTTTGACATCTTTATTTTAGAAGGTTTTAAATGCCAAGCTGAGGAACTTATGTTTTATTTTTATATTCATATACCATTTATTTATATATTTATTAAAATTATTATAATTATATGTGCATATATATAATGTGGGAAGGAATAATAAACCCTTGAATGTTTTTGTGAAGGGGAAAGATAGAGCTATGTCATGGGAATAAGATTTGGCAGCAATGTAAATGATATAAAGAGAAGTGATAATCAGGAGGTTAGGGGAACAATTCAAGTTGAGAAGTAATGAAGACTTGAACTAAGATGTGAAATGGAGAGAACAAACAGGATGTGAGATGGATGTGATGTATGTAGAAACAACTAGACTTGGCAACTGACTGGGATTGGGAATGCTGAGGAAGGAAGAAGAGCTGGAGATGAATGCTGAAGTCACAAAACTGAGTGATTAGAAAAATGGTGGTGACTTCCAAAAGCTAAGTAAGCTGGGAGGAGAGGAAAATGGAGGAGGAAAGATAATTAGGTTCATATGAATACATTGATAGAATATTCAGATGGAAATGTCCAGCAGGTAGTTGGCAAAGTGGGACTAGATCTCAAGCAAGATCTTAGAGATGGGTACGTAGATTTGGGAATCATCTACAGAGAGATGAAAATATCTTGGCAAGTTGAAGGTTTGGGTTAACTCTAATTACTCATATAATTTAATAGGACAAATATAAAGGGGGAGAAGATAAAACTGGATCTGAAATTTCATGGATATTGGAAAGTCTTGACACAAGAGCAGGTTAGCAGTGTCTTCTCTACTTGATTATTGAGATATTAAGTCATCATCATCACCATATATTATTCAGTCATTTTTCAATTTTGTCTGATTCTTCATGTCCCCATTTGGGATTTTCTTGGCAGATTCTGGAATGGCTTGCCATTTCCTTCTCTGGCTCATTTTACAGATGAGAAAATTGAGGCAGAGTGAAGTGATTTACCTAGGGTTACACAGCTAGTAAGTGTCTGGGGCCAGATTTTTAATTTTTTTATTTATTTAAAATTTAAAGAGAAAAGAAAAGAAAGGACATTATTATGTGTGTAGCAGAAAAGAGAGGATTCAATAAAAATAATAAATTTCCATTTCAAGAAAACTATATAATATATACTACACATTGTTTTCAAAGATATCTTGCTTTTCTTTCTTCCTTTCAAGGTTTTCTTTTATACTCTACTATGTACTTTTAACTTTATTTTCCCACTTCCTGAGGATAGATTTGAACTCAGGATGAGTTTTCCTGACTCCAGACCCACCATTGTGTCACCTAGTTGCCCTAATAATAATAATAGATAATATCTAGTATTTACATTGACCTTTAAGGTTTACAAAGTGCTTTACAAAATACCTTTTCATATTTTCACAAAAGCTCTGAGAAGCAGGTGTTTTTATTATACCCATTTTACAGATGAGGTAATTGAAGCAGACAGGGAATAATTGTCTTGCCCAAGAGCACACAGTCAGTATATGTCAAGAGTGGGCTTGGAATCCAAGTGTTCTTGGTTCCAAGACTACTGTGCCTCACTATAAGCTTTTAAAAATCAAGCTGAGATAATGAGTAAAGTGCTATAGCTGGAGTCAGGAAGATCTGGATTCAAATTCTGTCTAAGATACCTACTAGCTGTGTCTCCACTAAACTCTCCCAGCCTCACCTGCAAATTGAGGAAGTTATATTTGGTTCTCTCTAAGGTTTCTCCTAGCTTTAAATCTATGAAAATGAGAAGAGGTAGCGGTTTGTCTGGAAAATTATGTGAGAATTTAGGGTACTATGTGCTCCCTATGAGTGTGATATGGTAGCTAGAGAAGATAGTTTGGCTATGAAAGATGGATAATACTATATCATAGGAGGGCAAAAAAAGCATCCAAGGAGAGGAGCCAGGAGGGGGAAGGGTGTTAAGTTCATGACATGAACAACAGAAGGTTTGGATGAAAGTTCTGTGAATTTTTTCACCATAGAAGAGGGGATGGGCTAGAGTAGAGAAGGTATAATAGCTGTCCTTCAGTATTTGACAGTAGGCATATGAACAAAGGAGAGGCAATGAGGTGGAGAGAGGGCTATTCTCAGAGGCAGGGAACCTTGGGTTCAAGGCCCTGCCTCTGACATATACTGGTTGGACAACCTGAGCAAGTCCCTTAACCTGTGCTCACTTTACAATACTCTAAGCCAGAGGGGCAACTGTGTGCAGAGAGTGACAGATCTCTTATCAGTTCGAATCCAGCCTCAATACTTAGTAGCTGTGTGGTCCTGGCCAAGTCACTTCATCCAGTTTGCCTTAGTTTCCTCATCTGTAAAATGAAAAGAAGGTTTCCTTCTTTGCCAAGAAAACCTAAATGGGGTTACAAAGAGCCAGACAAGACTGAAACAAGTGAAAAGGCTGAAGGTGTTAAACAGAGTGTGGTAACACTGTTGAGTGTGTCCTGAGCAAGATTAAAATATAATTCCTATCTGATTTTAGTGTGTTGATGTATTAATTTAAAAAACATGTGTGGTTTTCTAAATAAATATGTGGTCCATGGAGATCCTTACATATGGTTTAGTGGCCCCTATTTCTATTTGAGTTTGACAACACAGCTCAAGGCAATTCTCTGGAATTAAGGTACCTGCACTGGTGGAGGTGTTTTCTCACCTGGGATTTCCTTATTTCATTCAAATCGCTTTACTGAGATTAGACTTCTTCTTGGTCCTATAGAGCAGAACCAATAATAGTGTATAAAAGCTGGTGAGAGAGAGAAAAAAAAAAGAGAAAAAAAGAAAGGAGAGAAAGACAGAGAGAGAGAGAGAATTTTAAATCCAACATAAAAAATAAATTCCAATGACTATACCAAAGTTGAACAGATTGTCTCTGGTAAGAGTATATTCCTTGTCTTTGGAGCTCTTCAAGCAGAGGCTGGATGACCACTCTGGGGAATTTTATAAGTAGATTTTCATTCGTTTAAATGAACTGGATGGTTGCAAATCTGCGGTTCTGTCGGTGAGAAATATTATTCCTACAGGAATGGTCCCCCTTACCTCTGGTGACTGACCAAGGAAGCTGAGTTCAGTTTGGCTTGATTTTCACTTTCTCTCTCCTCATCTTTCAACCAGCCTTTTCCCTGTCAGTGCAAACACAGACGTCTCTGTCCATATTGCTGAGAAGATGGATCTCATCTGTTCTAATAGCCTATTTTTTTTCCTCTTGCACTAGAGAGGCCAGGTGTCTGTAATCAGGCAAGCCCCCTGCAGAGGCTAAACTCTCAGTGTGTGCAAGGCAGTGATGCATTTCTCTGCTGTGTAGGGTACCAGACCTGCAGAATGTGGTTGGAATGTTAATGTCATGAGGGACAAGGGAGAGCAATCTCCAGAGGGTCCAGTGAGCTCAAGATAACAAACTCCCCTTCCCTGGGAAATTTGCATGCTGGGAAGCAAGGGGTGGGGGGGAATAATAATTTTTTGCTTTGCAAAAGAACCAATTGCCCATGAAATCAAATAAAGGTGAAATACATATTAAAATACTCTGGGCCTGCTAAAAATCAGTTAGAGGAAAAACCCGACTCTCCTAGCAATGTTGGTCTGTGCCTCTGAGATTTATAATCGCATTACATAGCTTGTAGCTGGGTAACAAAAAATAAGTATGTGAGTTTAAAATGTGAATTTGTGACGGCTGCCTGAGGGTTCCCACTATAATAATAGCTCACATTTCTATGATGTTTTCTTCACAACGACCCTGTGAAGTGGGTAGTTGCAAGAAATATATGATTATCCCCATTTTACAGAGAGAGAAACTAAGGGTCTCAATAACTTGCCCATGGTGACACAACTAGTAACCATAAGAATAGGAATTTAAACCAAGCTGAGCCATCCCTGCATTATGCTGCTTCATCATGCCAAGGATGCTGTGATTACTTTCAAGGTTTCCCAAAGTCATCTGAAAGCTGGGAAATCTTTTCTTAATGAATTTTCCAATATTGCACCCAGAGAATAGGTCTATGCCCAGAGATGAAAGATCCAGCTTTTATCTCAAAAATAGCTATTCATCTTTCTTAAAAAGAAAGATTTTCCAAATAATTCAGTCATGTCTATTATGGAGTAGTCCATCATGGGATCATCTTCTCCAGTGATAGAAAGGAGGGATATAAACACTTACTATGTGTCAAGCACTGTGCTGAGAGCTCTAGCAATGTTATTTTGTTTGATCTTCACAACAACTCTGAAGTAAGTGTTACTTTTATCCCTGTTTTATAGTTGAAGAAATCAAGGCAGAAAAATGTTAACGAACTTGACCGAGGCAGATAGTAAAGGTCTGAAAGGTTTGAACTCAGATCTTCCTAAATTCAACTTTAGGGCCAGAGTTTTATCCACTTTGCCACCCACTTGCTTCCATCAGTCATGGAGAATTACATGTGTGTCTCTGAGGTCAATTCTGACACATTTTCAACTCTCAGAAGAACTTCTGGATATGCTCTCTGCTCTGGCTGCTCAGCAATCAAAGATCTAGCTTTGACCTAGACAATCAATCAATCAACTTGAAATCTCTAGGTAAATACAAAGACATTATGTTATACCTTCCTACCTCACTATCTTTTCACAAGGCACAGTACTCAGAATTATACCCATATCACCAAGAAGACAAACAAGAAAAATCTTTTTTGTTCATTATCCCATATGCTACACAATAACTTACATCAAGGGTTGGGTCTGTCTGACCAGGTACAATATTATTGAGGGCTACCTTTAAGCTATAAATCCTCCCCTATAGAATTTGGGGAGGAGTCCTTATTGCTTCTTTGTAGGGAATATTCAATTGAAGCAGAATTCCACTAATTCTATCTTCCTTGCTCAATGTTCCTTTCCAGTACTCAGCCCCATCCAAGGTCTTTCCCCTTCATGCTTGTACTCACAGATCCCAACAATGACCATTTCTCTGGAGCCATGAATGGAGAAGTTATTTTGTCAACATTCTTCCTGCATTTAGGCGAACACAATTTTCTCTTCACACCTCCCAGACTGGATTTTTTTTTTGACCAGGTAAAAGGGAATATTCTTCACCTCAATCCCTGAATGGGTATTGCCTCAAACTGAGACCTGTTAAAGACTTTAGCTTTAAAAAGCCAAAGTCTCCTTGTGCATCCCAATGTCTCCACCTGTCCAGATCTATATCTTGCCACTGACCCAGATGGACCGTCTCCTCTAGAGGAGAAAGTGAAGTTGGTGACTTTGCACAGCCCTCTCTCACTGCAATCCAATTCATTTACCAGGTTTCTCAGTGTTAACCTATTACTGAGACTGAGAGAAAGAAAGAAGGCATAGACCTAGTAATGATATTGCTGGATAAAAGGACATGCACAATTTTATGGCTCTTTAGACATAGCTCCAAATTATTCTCCAGAATGATTAAACTACTTCACAAATCCGTCAACAGTGTGTTAGTGTTTCAATTTTCTCATGCCCTTTCCAGCACTTTAGCTGACCTGATAAGTTTGAAGTAGTACCTTAGAGGTGTTTTAATATGCAGCAATGATTTAGAGCATTTTTCATATGAGTATTGATGGCTTTGATCTTTATCTCTGAAATTATCTGTTCTTATTCTTTGACATATATCAAGTGGGAAATGACTTATTTTTATGAATTTGCCATATACATATATACATAAAGCACACATATGAAATGATACATTTTTAAGAGAAATTTTTTTATAAAGTATTTTTCCTCACTTTCCTACTTTCTTCTAATTTTGGCTACATTGGTTTTGTTTGTACAACCTCCTTTTAATTTAATATATTTACCTCCTGTAGAACTCTTTATCTCTTGTAAAGTCATGAACTCTTTCCTTATTTATAAGGTCTGATAGGAAAATTCTCCATGCTCCCCTAATTTATTGATGCTATCACCTTTTATGTCTAAATCACATATTCATTTTGAGTTTATTTTGCTCCTCTCTCTCTTCTGCCCTCTACCCTTAGGAAAACATTTATAACTTGTTCACTTTCTTTTCCTAAGGTAGAGCATTCTGTTTTCTTTTTTTGTTAATTTTAGCAATATATATATATATATATATATATATATATATATATATATATATACATACATATATATATATATATAAAATTAATTCATTTTATTTAGATTGTTAATATTATTGGCACATATTTGGACAAAATAGCTCCTAATAATTGCTTTTCCTTTCTTTTCTTTGGTTTTGCTTTTATCTTTTTCATTTTTTACACTGGTATTTTTTTTTCCTTTTAAGTCAAATTAGCTAATATTTAATCTGTTTTGTTGCTTCTTTAAAGAACAGTTCCTAACTTTATTTATTAGTTCAATTTTTTTTAACTTTTGATTTTATTAGTCTCTCTTTTGCTTTTCAGGCTTTCTATTTTGGTGTTTAATGCAGGAGTTTTACCTCTCTCTCTCTCTCTCTCTCTCTCTCTCTCTCTCTCTCTTTGTCTCTCTCTCTCTCTCTCTCTCTCTCTCTCTCTCTCTTTGTCTCTCTCTCTCTCTCTTTCACTGAATGCCCAATTCATTGAGCTACACTTTCTCTCTTTTATTGATGCAAACATTTAGAGATATAAATTTTCTCCCAAGTATTTCTTAAAATGTATCCTATAGATGTCTCATGATTATTGTCTCAAAATCATCATCATTAATGTTAATGATCAGTATCAGTAACAATTATCAAATTATACTATCTTATTACTTTTAATGCAATTATTCTTCCTATAATTTGTTCACTGACCCACTCATTTTTTAGATTCAGATCATTTGGTTTCCAATTAAATTTTAATCTATTTTCTAAAGGCTCTTTATTGAATGCAACTTTGTTGCATTATTATTGGGAAAATGTGTTAATATTTCTGCTTTTCTGTATTTAATTGTGAGGTTGTTATCCCCCTAATACATGGCCAATTTTTGTGAAGATGATTTGCACAGCTGAGAAAAAATGTATAATCCTTTTTATTCCCATTTAATATTTTTCAGAGATCTATTACATATAACTTTTCTAAAATTCTATTTAGCTTCATATTTTCTTTCTTGTTTATTTTATGGTTAGATTTATCTAGGTCTGAGAGGGATAAATTGAGGTTCCCCACTTGTATAGTTTTACTTTGCATTTCCTCCTATAACTCATTCAGCTTTTACTTTAAGAATTTGGATGCTATGCCATTTGATGAATCTGCATTTATTACTGATAGTAATTCATTATCTATGCTACCTTCATTCTCTTTACAAGACAAATTAATTGAACTCTCCTATACTACTTGTGTAACATTGTCTTAAAAATATCATTTTTACCACTGGTTCCTGGAATAGAGGTAGTTAACCCTCTGTGGTATGCCTTAGAGTTTCCAATTGTCCCCAAAACATGGTATAACATTTTCAAAATGTTCATCTGAATTTCTTTTAATGTTAATCAAAACAATAAGTCACTTCTGCTGCACTAGTTTTAAAAGAAATATTAGGGAAGGACCAGCAAACACAAGCATGTCCAAACAAATGCTTGATGATTTCTTTCTAAAGTTATTGCACTGGAATTCTGTCTCATGGTAGGGCATGATAGTTATTAAGATTTTTATTAACTTGGCTAGATGTCTAAATAGCTTGGGTAAATTGGAATTCTTTATTTTTCCAAATGCATTTTATTGTTATTTTATTGGGTTCTATAAAGTATCCCTTTGATAATTTGCTGGCATAGCATTCTATGAATTAATATTGCACTGTTATTTTTATTATATTGACATGACTCAACCATATGTATTGAATATTCCTCCAGTTCTTTAGGGTTTTATTTATTTTTTAAATGGAGTCACTTTACATGTTAAACCTACACTACCCCGGCTTTCATTCAATGACCAATAATAGTCCCAAGTAAGATTATGAGGCTCCTTGTGAGTACAAATAGCATTATTCTGGTTAGAAACTCTTGAGGTTCTTTCCCTCCCAAATTGATACTTTGTGATAGTAAATTGGGCTATTTTTTGTCTCAACTCTTATTTAGATTTTAGTCATTGAAAGGATATGACTTCAGACAAACTGAGTCCTGGGAAAGACCTTAATTTAGAAAGGCCATGGTCATCTACTACATTCAGTCATCCTCACTTTTGTCTTGCCATTGAATTTCCATAACTCTGGAGGAAAGTGAGGCTGACCACATTGCACACTTCTGTTTCTCCTAAATTCAGTTAATTCACAAGTCAAGATAGTAACCTTTTGATGTCACTAGTCCTCTGCAAGAACTCATTTTGTAATTGAATATATACAAGAATTTTGTATGCTTTGGTAAATTGAGCTCTAAATATTTCATGTAATTTGTCATTATTGGGAATACTATTTTCTTTTCTATTTTTGCCTCTGATTTTTTTTATAATTATATGGAAATGCAGTTTATTTTTAAGCTTTTATTTTACAACTTTGCTGAAGGTTTTGTTGGTACAGATGATTTCCCATGTCATTAGCATATAGAAATTGTTTTATCTCTTTTTTACCTATCTTTATGCTTTAATTTCTTGCTCATTTTATTGCTATTGCTAACATTTTCAGAAGTATATCAAATAGTAATGGAAAGAAACATCTTTGCTTTTGTCTTGTCTGTATTAACTAGGAAAACGGCCAATGTATTCCCATTTTAAACAATGCTATGAACTGTTTTTAAAGTTTGACACAATTCTTCTTTAAATCCACCAGGACATGGAGATTTTTTTTTTTTTTGTAATTTCTTTATAACTAATTCTATTTCTTTTATTGAGATTAGGTTATTCAAAATTTTTTCTTGTATTAGTTTGGATATTTTATGTGTTTTTTAAAAAGATATTCCTCTATTTCTTTCCTGTTCTCTATTTTGGTAAAATATAATTTTGATATAGATCCTGATAATTCTTTTACTTTCTTGATATTTGTCAAGATTCATCTTGTTTGTGTGCTAATTAGTTGGCTTGATCTTCTGCCTTCATTTTTAATCAAGTTGGCTAAAGACATCAATTTTGCTATTCATTTAAAAAATCATCTTATTGTTTTATTTTTAGTTTGTTATTAGTTATTAGTTTATCTGTTTTCACTCTAATTTTTTAATATCTCCTATTTTTGTGCTAGTTTAAATTTGCTTATTTGTTGGTTTTCCAATTTTTGAAATGCATAGTCACTTCATTTATCTTTTCTTTTTTCTTTTGTTGATTTATTATGTTTTTAAAGACCCAATTAGCTGTATTCCAGAAATTTTGGTATGTTGTTTCTTATTATTTTCTTTCACATAATTATTAATGTTTCTATGCAATATTTTGATATTTTATCCATTTATTATATAATATTTTATTGTTTAAGATCTATTTGGATCGATCTTCTATTTATACTCCATGAACTGATTACAACTTTATTGCATTATCTTCTGCAAAGTGTTTATTATTTCTGCTTTTTTGCATTTATTTTCAATATACCTCTGTCCTAATGCATGATCATTTTTTGTAAAAGTTCCATGTTGATGAAAAATTTGGATATACTTTATCCATCCCACTGAGGAAATGTTATAAATCCTTTCATTCTAATTTCTTCATAAATTTGATCAATTCTATATTTTATCTTTTCTCTATTAAGCTTATTCAACACTGAGAAGGACATTAGATTCTCCTGCCACTATTGTATTAATACCTAAGTCTTTGTGTACTCTAACTAAATTTTCCTTTATGAATGTAGATGCTAAGACATTTGGAGCTCATAATTTCATGGTTTATCTCTTCTTATGTTATGAGAGAATGATTTTTGGATTGACCTGATGCATTGTGAATTTTTTTTATCAGTCTTTCATTTTTATTCTGCTTATTTCTTTCTTTTAAGGTAGGGTTCTTGTAAGCAAACAGATTGCAATGTGTTTTCTTGTATAATCTGTTGATCTTTTTTTCATTTTATTGCATTATTTCACCAATTCACATTTAAAGTTATGAGAGGTAGGTTTATATTGTCATATATATATATATCTTTATATATATATATATATATGTCTTTATATATATTTATCTTTATAAAGATATATATGTATATATATATATGTATCTTTAATATGGGAGGTACTTTGGGGTTTTTGTCTTCTTCTTTCCCTCCTCTTCCTGAAGAAATGGTACTTTTTCCTTTTTTTTTTTCTTAGTCTACTTTAAGGCAATTCTATTCTGATTCTCTTCCCCTCACCTTTGACTCCTCAAACATGTTTTGCTTAAATTATTCTTTCTATCTTTTCTTTTACCAGGTTGCCTAAATTTTACTCCTCTTTTTTCTCTCTTTCATTTATATCCAAATAAAATACCCCTTTCTTCTCTCAGCTGAACACCAGTTTTCCTTCACTTTTAATGTTTGGCAGATTTTCTCTCCTTTCCCTCCATAGGTTATTGAAATTCTTTCCCAGTTCTTTCTGTTCTTCAGTTCTGATTATTAGCCTAGGATTACCCTTCTATATTGTCCTTCACTGGGTTATTACCTCATTAATCTTGTGTTAGAGACAATTAAAATTATTTTGTTTCTTACATATAATTTCAATGCTGAAAAGGCTTCATAGGTCATGAGAATCCTAGAAACTGTCTAATCTTAAATCCTGTCACTTATTTGTCCTCTGTACTTCTTTATAAAAGTAAAAGTTATGGTCTCCTCACAAGTTGACTATATTCTACTTTAAAGGAGAAGAATAAGTGATTGTTCCAGCAAACAGGAGGCAGTGTGGAAGAGATGTGGTAAATTGGAAAGACCAATGAATTTGAGATCGGAAGAATGCTAAGATAAAAAAAAATCACCTGGGTTTTGCTGTTCTTCACTATACTTAGGTTACCCAATTCTCTCTAAGTCTCATTTCCCATATATGTTCAACACAGATCATAACATTTTTGGAATCCTTTCCAGTTCTGCCATACAATGGTTGGGATATTTCATGATCTAGTGTCATGGAACCCCTAGGTTCCTTCAAGGTAAAACTTAGGACCAAACTTTTACACAAACTTCTGTTTCCTTGGCTATTAGGATCTTCTTCTTTAAATTGCCTTAATTTGTACTTATTTATAAAAGGATGTGTTGTAGTCCCCTCACCAGTTGACTATATTCTTCTTGAGGGCAAGGATTATTTTGTTTTGTATCTTCTAGTGTTTTACAGTGTCATCCATGTTGGAAGTACTTGATTTTCCATGAACTAATCACAACAAAAATAGCTAGCATTTATATATGCTTTAAGGCTTGAAAAGCATTTTACAAATACTATCTCATCTGATGCTGAATTAGGTATTCTAAAATGCTGAGATTCCAGGATTTCAGATATAAAAAGAGTAAGGAGAAATTCTAAGTTATTGGTAGAATGAGACAGAGTTCAATACACTGAGTCCAGAGGGACACCCCCCCCAAAAAAAAATCAGATCATCTCAGGCAGACAGCTGGATGGCTTCCAGAAAGGAAAACGTTTCTTGATTGCAGATTAAGTGATTTCTCTGGAGAGATTGTCTAATAATGAAGCCCTAGGAAGTACATAGGACAAGCTATTCAGTCCTTTTTCTCACCCAATTTCCCATGGCAAGTCTCAGAATCATAGAATTTCTGAAATAGAAGGGAGGGACATTCAAAGTCATCTACCCCAACCACTTTGTGAAAAAGGAATTCCCTGAAGGCTAAGCTCAGAGAGTCAAGGGGATAAACTCAGGCTGGAGAACAGAAAAAAAGAAACATCTTTTAAGAGTTGAAAAAGGTAAAAAATTATCAAAATAGATCTTGGAAAGTATCCCATGCAACATCCTTTTCCCACTTTACCTAGAAGGAAACTGAAGTCCAGAGAGGGAAATATTTTACTTTAGATCAACAAAATCTTAAATACAAGTGCCAACATTTGAATTTAACCTTAAATCAGTGACATTGAATCTAACACTCTTCTGTTTATATTAGAGATTGTTATGATGCTTCATTGTCACTAAAGGCAAATAAGCATAGGGGGTGTTGCACAAAAGTTTTGTGATCTTCATTGTATATGTCAACAGCAATATTATATGATGATCAATTCTGATGGACGTGGCTCTCTTCAACAATGAGATGATTCAGACCAGTTCCAATGATCTTGTGATGAAGAGAGCCATCTCCACCCAGAGAGAGGACTGTGGGAACTGAATGTAGTTCACAACATAGAATTCTCACTCTTTTTGTTGTTGTTTGCTTGCATTTTATTTTCTTCATCATTTTTTTCTGGTTTGATTTGATTTTTCTTGTGCAGCACAATAATCGTATAAATATGTATGCATATATTGGATTTAACAAATATTGGACTACTTGCCATCTAGGGGAGGATGTGAGAAGGGGGGGGTGGGGTTGGAACACAAGGTTTTGCAAGGGCTAATATTGCAAAATTATCCATGCATATGTTTTGAAAAATAAAAAACTTTAATAATTTTTTTTAATTTTGTGATCTGGGTAGGGTCTACATAGCATGACTGTGGGGGCATCTCTTCCACTTTTGAAGGTCAAGGACACTTCCCTATTATTTCAGTGACCAAGTTGTTTCCCAGGGAGTATTTTACTTCAGAAGTGCATTTCAGCTATGAGGGACAACCTGGACATATATGTAGAGGTAGGAAAGTACTGAATTAAGTGTGGAGATTAGCTAATAGTCTTCTTTGGCAGAAAAAAAAAGTAGTTTGTAATGGAGAATAATATGAAAATTAGTTGAAAAGGTAAGTTGGAGCCAAATTTTGGAAGGTCTTAAATATCAGGTTAAGGAATTTATATTTATATATGAGTAACAAAGAGCCATTCAAATAGATGACATGGTCCAATCTGTGCTTTATTTTGACAGTTATTCATAGAATTGTTTGGAGAAAGGAGAGGGTAAGCCGGAAGGCCAGTTGGGAGGCTATTAAATAGTCCAGGAGAGAAGTAGTGAGGTCCTGAATTAGGATAATAGCAGGATGAGTGGAAAAAGGACAGTTGTAAGATACATTCAGAAGTAATGTCTTCTAAGATATAGTCTGGAACTAGTTACTTCCCTCTGTTAATTATTTCCTGTTTATCTTGCTTCATTTATGCATGCACCTGAGTAGGGAGATTAGCTATCCAATAGGTATCGAGATAAAGAGAAAGAAAGGTAGTGGAAATAGAGACTAAAGTACAGAAAAAGGAGTAGGAAAGATGGGGTAAATTTGAGAGGTTGTTAGGAAACAATATACAGTATAGAATAGTGGAAATAGGGTTTCTGATTAAATATCAGGAAACCTGGGCTTCTTGGCTTGCATCATGGATCTTTAGGCAAGTAAGTCACCTCCCCAATCTGCCTAATCTGGACCTCTGTGTTCTTGTGAGACACATGAAGAAGAATGGACTATACAATCTCTAAATCCCCTTCCAGATCTAAATCCTTGATTTATTATCCTATTATTCTGTTATCTATGTCTCACAAACTAAGAATCCCATATATTGCACTGATTCATATAAATCCATAGGATTGGACGGCAGAGAGTTTGGTAGATGAAATTTAAAACTGCCTGGAAATTACACGGCCTCATGAAGTCCCATTCAGACTGATATGTTTATGCTTTCCATTGTTTCCTGAAGAAAACCATTACACAGTTTAATATATACTTGCAATAAAAGAATGTCTTTCTAAGAACCCTAAAGGCATCTGTTTAATTCCTTCTGAATTTTCCTAATTAGAGCCTTTTGTGCATCCTAACAATTGATTGCTAATAATGATGTTTACACCCATCTACATCCTTGTAGATGGTTTCCAAAGAGGCAAGGCATCCTTTACTCAGATCTGCAGGTTTGTATAAGGACAGAATACTTCCAGACTTTAATCTTTTTCCCATCAATCTCCCTTCCAGGTTGAGGATATGTCCTCAATATAGTAACTCCTTACACAGAATTTCAGCTCTATTTTCAACTATATGTAGGACTTCTTTGATAGAATGCCCCACCCTATCTATAACAATAAAATTTAAATTATCATCTAAACCTACTCTTTTGGATTTCACGATTTATTTTTATGACAGTCCCAGTCATCATGCCCCCCTGTTCAAAATCCCAGTGCTATAATAGCCTCTTTCCTCTCCTTTACACCTCATATCCAACAATATACCATATCTCTTTGATTCCATCTCCCATAAATCACTTTCATCACCTTCTACTTATTCCCATTGCCACCATTTTAGTAGTGTCTATTATAATAGCTTCCCTAGAATCCTTTATGTTGGCTTCCTCCCCTATCCTTAATATTTCTTATGGATATCGGATCTAGTCAGGTCACTCCTTGACTCAAAAAGTTCATTGTCTCCTAACAAGTTCAAATCCATTTGCCTTCCATAATCTTATTCTACCCTCACTCCAAAGTCTTATCTCATGTGACTACCTTCTAAGCATGCTAATACTTCAAGTGGTCTGAGATTCCATGACTAGAACTCCCTTTACTCCCTAGTTGAATTCCTTTTTAAACTTGGAATCCCTTCTTAAGGCCTTCCTTGTTTTCTTCCTCTGACATACTCATGATTTGCCTGATAACTTATGTAATACTTTTTTTTTAATGCACTCATTATGTGGTAGTATGTGTATTATAACTACTTTTTATCTCCAGTGTCTAGAATAATGTGTGACACATATGTAGATGTTTAATAAATACTTGTTGATTAATTGCTATCTACATAGTGCATCTTTCCCAGCACATGGAAGAGTGCTTTGTACATAGTAGGTGCTTAATAAATGTTTGTTACTGAAGAAAGTCTGATGTGATATCTGACTATGTTAGGTCATTCCATAGCACATATAGATGAAAGTAAAAGAAAAATAATAAAATGATATGAAAAAGAATAGATTTTCTTGTGGGGTTTTTTGTTTGTTTGTTTCGGAATGTTGACATGGGCAACATTGGAAAATACATATATGTCTAATGTCTTAGGACTGGGTAAGATATCAAGCTATCAAGTATGAGGAAAAGAATATGTCATTAAAGCTGATGAAATTTGGAAAAATCATGATAAGTAAAACAATTTTGAAGATACTGAGGAATTTATTTTCATGTGTTTCAAGGAAAGTGAGATATCAAATAAATAGAAGGATCATAGATATTTAAAAAGACAATATGGAAAATATAGCAACAACTATTGACATATATGTCTATCTCTATATGTCATATATATGTCATATATCTCTATAAATGGTCTATCAATTAATAAAAGATATCCTTGTTGAAAATATCAAAAGTAAATGAGAAGACTCTTATTCTAGAAATTTTTCTCACTTTACCCCCATCTTTACATGTATACAGTTAAATACAAATCGTGCTATGTTTATCATTTCTTGATTTAAAAAAATGTTTTGCAAAGCAAAATCCAATTTGTTGATACCTCCCATATATTTGCTAAAGCCATGCAAAGTTCTTTAATGGAAGAAATCTCAGAGATACTTTTGTTTAATGAACTTCTCATTATCACTATGAAAATGTCAAATGGAGCAATATACACTCAAAAAATTTCCATGTTTTACACAATGTCTACAAAGAAGGCTTGTTTATAGAACATGATCTCCCATTGCTTCTGTATGCAGATACAACCATTCTAAAGGATGTAAGTATTATTTTCACTCAAAAAATTATATAAAAGATATCATCAAAAATATCTTTATGGGGCAGCTAGGTGGAGCAGTAGTTAGAGCACCAGCCCTGAAGTCAGGAGGACCTGAGTTCATATCTGACCTCAGATACTTAACACTTCCTAGCTGTGTGACCCTGGGCAAGTCACTTAACCCCAATTGCCTCAGGGGGGAAAATTTTTGTGAAGAATCTAATGTGAATTAATCTTTTAATAGAAAAATCTATTGTGAAGAATAATTGTGTGAGAAATTGCATGTGAACTAATGTGAATTAAAATAAACAGAATCAGACAAACAAAAAATGTAATAATTGAAACAATAAATAAAAAGAGCAAAAATTAATAAAAATTTAAAAACCTGAATGATGCAGGGTAGTTATAATGACTAAGGTTGATCTTTAAGAAGAGATGAGAAAAATTTACTTCTCCACTTTCTTTGTAAGGGCTGGTCATTATGAGTGAAATATATATATTATGTCAGACTCGGGTTAATTTTCTGAGCTACTTTTTTTTCTTTCTCTTATTCTGTGTTATTGAGGATGGATCTCTGAGGAAGGGATGGAGGAGATATATATGAATGGGATGGAAAAGAAAAGATATGAAAAAATTGTGGAAGGGCATTTATTATTTGAAAGAGGAAGTGAGCTGATCATGAAAGAAAAGAGAATAACAAATGGACAGCACAAATATTGCATTGATATACATAAGGTATTTTTTTTAAACTTAGGAGAAATCTTCCTGAGCAATGAGTATATACTCTGTAAAAATTTAAAGAGGAATATGGATAATGATCACAAAAAGGCATGAATAGGTTTTGATTCTTATAATAGGAGAAAGTACCCAATATACGAGTGCAGGTATGTAGCATGTTGGATAGGTCTGGAGTCAAGAAGAACAGAGTTCAAATCCAGCCTCAGACACTTACTATATGTGACCCTGGGAAAATTACTTATCTTGTTTGCCTCAGTTCTTCATCTATAAAATGAGGTGGAGAAGGAAATGGCAAGTACTCCAATATGGTGCCAAGAAACCCCAAATGGGATCACAAAGAGTCATACTGAACAACAAGCCCCACAATGATTAGGGGACAGATTCATGAAAACATCAAAATATTGAAATAAGTTATTTTAACTGAGCTTTCTCTCCAATGGAAAGGACTTCCCTTTCTCTGAAGCCCAGTACAGCATGGTAATTAGGTAGGAGCTTGCTTTACTCAACTAATAAAAAATAGATAAGAGAATCATGGAACATTTCCCTGGACCCTTGGAAGCCAACTGGGCTAACTAATACTGAAATAAAGATCACTCTAAAATATACCTATAAGTCATCACTCAGCCTTTCCTTAAAGGCTTCTAATGAAGATGAACTAATTGTCCTCTTCCTTTCTTATTGTTCCATCATTTCTCAATCTTTTCTGACTCTTTGTGATTCCATTTAGGATTTTCTTGGCAAAGATACTAGAGTAATTTGCCATTTTCTTTTCCAGCTCATTTTATAGATGAGGAACTGAGACAAAGAGGGTTAAGTGACTTGCTGAGGATCACACAATGCACTCAGGAAGATGAGTCTTCCTGTCGCCAGGTCTGATATTTTCTATCCACTGAATCACCCAGCTGCTCCCATCCCTACTCGCTCTAGTCCCTTTTAAATGATTCAATTTTAGTAAGCTTTATTTAAATCAAATCTATTTTTTCCTTTTTGAAAATTTCACCTATTTTCCTTATTTCTGCCTTCTTTCAGACAACAGCACATTGGTACTTAAAAGACATCAGTCACATCCCTCCCTCCACTCTAAGGCTTCTCCAGGCTAAAAATCCATATTTCCTTCAAGTTCTCCTCATATGAAATCATATCAAGTCCCTTCACCAGCCTAATTATCTTCTTCTGCACGCTCTGTAGCTTGTCATCAACTTTTCTAAAATGTGATGGTCAGAACTGAATACAGAACTCCTGATATAGACTGGTCAAAACAGAAAAGAAATTTCAACATAAGATATATGCTGAGAATCTAAATCACTTGTATAGAAATTATCCTTTGAAGAAAATTATTGTGTCTATGTTGAAAACACAGTGAGATTGGATGGCAGCATTCATCATGTATAGAGAGATGACCTTGGAGACAAGGAGTCCTGGATTCTAATACATACTGTCTGCATATTCCTGGGGAAGCCCCTTAACCTCTTAGTGTCCCAGGGACTTCCAAGATTACAAGTTACAAAGCATCTACTAAATTATATTGAGAAAAAGAGTTTTAGAAGAGTTCCCCTATATTAATTAAATCATAAGTCTGGTTCAAAAAAAATTAAGATGAAGAATTAAAAAAAAAAACTTATTTGTTTAAATCAACCAAACATAAACTGCAACACAGAATGATAAACCTTTGGGAAGATGACAAAAATAGGGACTGGCATGCATTCGAATGTACTGAAGGAATGACACAAAATGGAATGTAATTGATTTTTTTCTATCAACAATTTATTCTGTGTCTTTCAAGCTTCTTATTATAGATTGCCAAGGAAGGAGTTACCTTTGAGTGCAGTATCAATTCTTTACCCTCTCTCAACTCTCGCCTGCACCAGCCTGTGCACAAGAACAAATCATCTCAGATGTTTGTCCTTGCTCAATTCAATAAAGCTCAGATGGTTATATCATGTATATTTATATTTATATTACCATGAGTTTTTTAAGTAATTCAATGCAACAAGCATTTATTTTTGCATATAGATTTTTATTGACAGCTTTCATTTCTAAATCTAGATTTCTCCTGATTTCCTTCCATTCCTCTTTGCAGGGAGTGATTCTTCATGATAAAGAATTTTAAAAGAACAAAGAGAAAGAAAAAATCAGGAAAACTGGGTAATATATCTAAACAAAAAATAATATTTTGATGTAGATTCAAAACTTTATAAAGGAGTGAGGTAGCTTTTCATAACTTTTCTTTATAATTTTGCAAAATTCAGTTTTGATTATTTTTTGCCAGTTGTTCTTTTTCCTTACATAACTGTGCTCATTATCTATATTATTTTCTTGGCTCTGTTTACTTCACTTTGCACTAGTTTATCTCAATCTTCTCACATGTTTCATCATGTCTAACAGCTAAATAATAGCTTATTCTATTCACAAACCATGACCATAGCAAACATTTAAGTGTCTAAAGTTACTAAGATGGTCTAACTTATATGTAAACTTTATTAAGACTACAGGTCTTCAAGGAAAATCAGGGTGATGACTTGTAGATATATTGTAAAGGATGTCTTGCTCAGAGATGAGTTGACCTAGATGTCCATTGAAATGCAATCCAATTATATGATTTCTTCAAGAAAAAAAGTCTAAGAGGTCATAAGATATATGTATGTATGTATGTTATAGAATACTTACTGGGGACCATGACACCTGAGCTTGACTTTTAAGTAAAGGAAAAATATTGAGAGATTGCAGTGAAAACCAAGCAAAATTAATCAAGACAGGAAGAAGGCTTGTGCAAATATGCAGATAGTGGGTGGAGGAAGAGGTTAGAATGAGATGAAGGTTGTTGAGTAGTCCACTTTGGAGGATTACTCCAAAGCATAGAAGTTCTGCATGAAAAGTACAATGAAATGAAATTGTGAAGGCAGGCTGCAGTCAGATTATATAAGATCTTGAATGTAAGGAATTTATATTCTATCCTGTGAGTTCCTAATAGTTTCTGAACTATATATTAGGAAGATGTATTCAGCACCTCCATAAAGGAGTAACTACAGAAGAGTTGAGTAGATAGGAAGATGCACAAGAGGTCTATTTCAATGTTCCAGAAGGGGGAATAGGTGCTTTGTACACATTGCTAAAGCATGATCCACAGAATATGACAAATTATTGTATATAGGACCTCAGGATGGATGGATAGATAAATAGATAGCTAGATAGCTAGATAGACAGACAGACAAATGATAAAAAAAAAAAAAATTTAAACTACTACCAGGCATTATTTTAAGTGATGGGAATAAAAATGCAAGCAAAAAGAAAGATATTTCTTATCTTCAAGGAACTTACATTCTCTTAGGGGAAGACAAAAGAAAGCTAAAAAGCAAGGAGGTGGGGAAAGTAATTTGGGGAGTCATGGGCTAAGTAAAGTTTGAAGTGTGTAAGATGAAGTCAAGGTTTTAAGTTTGGGTGACTGGGAAGGTGGTACTGTTGTTTATAGAAATAGGGAAGTTAGTAGGAAGGACAAGTTGGGAAGAAAGATGGTTTCACTTTGGACATTTAAGTGGATATGTCAAGCAAACACTTGGTACTATGTGATAAGAAACATGGACACCAAAGGAAAGATTATAGAAGAAAAGATAAAGGGAGCAAAGAAAGGGCTTTTGGTAACACTCTTAGGAGGAGCCAGAGGAGGAGAAAGCATTAAAAGAAAGCAAGAAAGAACAAAGAGAGAAGGGATTAAAAAGGAGATTGTAATATCATGGAGCCCTAGTAAGGACAGAGTATTTAGAAGGAGGAAGTCTCAGAATGGAAAAACTGGGTTTAGACTGATGATACCCAGGTTAGGATCTCTTTGCTTACACTTACTGTGTGACTATGAATAATTCACAAACCTCCCTAAGTCTGTTTTCAATACTGGAAAATGGGAATAATAATATTATTGCTCATTATCTCACAAAGAATTGAAAATTCTTTGTAAACATTAAAGGATATAGAAATGTGAGCTGTTACTAAGAATTGGTTCTTCAGAGATATCTACTATTATATAAAGATCAAAGAGGACGAGGACTAAGAAAACATATTTGGATTTAATAATCGGTGGATTGTGGGGAAAGTAGTTTTAGTAAAGTATGTGACTGATGGTAGAAATCAGATTGCATGCTGTTGAGGACTGACTAAGGGGCAAGCATAAAGAGGATAAGATATAGACTCTATAGAGTATATATTTAAAGGCTAGAAGAGATATGGATTCATAACTTATGGATCTTCCAGGATCAAAAGAAAGGTTTTGTTTGTTTATTTATTTGTTGGATTGGTTAGATCTGTGTGTAGATAACAAAAAAGAAGGCTATTGGTAGGGGGTGAATAGAAATAGGGAAAATGCAGATGAAAAATAGGGGAAAGGATCCATGGAAAGTCAATATGTCATAATGGAAAACAGGTCAGGAGCCAGGAGAGACCCGGGTTCAGATACTGTCTCTGATACTAACTCCAACTCAATGAATTTAAATCATTTTCAGCTTATTAGAGAGTTACTATAGTGCAACATACAATAGAGAGACTGGCCTGAAAGATCTGTCGAGCTAATGTACTCACAGTTTAGACTACGATATCATTCTTTATTTTGTGGAAATGTGCAATATCAAGCTTTAGGAATCAACTTCAAAGAGGCAAAGACTGTTTCTATGTTCTCTGAGCCACTGAAGAACTCTGGGGAGCCTTTTCTGGTCTAGTTGTGTCCTTGGGGCCATGGGAGTTAGCCAAGAGCTCAGTCAAAATCTTAGAAATCCATGTAGGAAAGAAATGATTCCAAACTCAGCTGCCTAGCGCATTAGCAATCAATCAATCCATCAGCAAATATTTATTAAGTGTCCGATATGGGTCACACTCTATCCTAGTCACTGGGGACACAAGTACAATGAATGAAATAAAATTTATTCACAAGGAACTCACATTTGGGCAGGAGAGAAACAACACTGTTGGAGAGGCCATTGCTGAAACAACTGTTACCTCATACTTCTCCTGGCCCAAATAACCATTCCAGGGCCCATTTGGATTAACTAATCATGCAGCCTCCATCTCATTTTGCCTCTGTGTGTTACACTACAGATTTATATGTGTGTATAATCACATATATGCATATGCAGTTACGCATTTAAACATACACATATATGCACATATATATGTATGTATCTACATATACTCTATATAGCATTTCTATAGTCATTTAATTATTTTTATTTCTTAGTATGGGCAGCTGAATGGCATGATGAATAAGCACAACAGACTGGAGTCAGAAAGGCTTATCTTCATGAGTTCAAATCTGGTCTTAAACACTTACTAGCTATGTGATTCTGGACAAGAAAAAACCCTGTTGCCTCAGTTTCCTCATCTGTAAAATGAGCTAAAGAAGGAGATAGCAAACCAAGCAAGTATCTTTGCCAAGAAAATCCCAAATGGGGTCATGAAGAGTTGGAAATGACTGAAGAACTGCCCAACAAAATGTATATATGCATACATATATATGCATATGTACATATTTATATTTAAATACTAAACATTTTGAAAGGGAGGTCACTTCTGTTGAAGGGCTCAGAAAAAAATTTCTTATACAATTGAGTACTTGAGCTACATCTGGAAGGAAGTGAGGCTTTCTGTGAGGCAGAAGTGAAAAAGGCCTACATCTCAGTTTGGAGAATGGTTAATGACATGTCCCAGAAGTAGGAGATGGAATTTTATGTGTGAAAAACTAGTCAATTTGACCAGTTGAGATGGAGGTGAGAGAGACACAGAGAGAGAGAGAGACAGAGAGACACAGAGAGAGAGAGATAGAGGGAGAAAGACAAAGAAAGAGAGAGAGAGAGACAGAGAGAGAGAAACAGAAAGAGAGATGAAATGAGGTTTAAAAGATAAATTGGGAGGTCAGGGTTGTGATGAATTTTAAAAGCTGAAAAGGAGTTAATATTTTATTCTAGAAGCAATGGAAAGCCACAGGAGTTAATTGAATCGGGAAGTGACATGGTCAGATAAGCACCTCATGAGACATGGCAAATACTTTGTAAACTTAAGAGTCTATATGTTGATCCATATTAGTTGTAGTATTATACCTGAGGACATCTTCCATAGCTCTTCTATCAGGAGATAAAGCACCAAAGAGTACCCACAAGTCAGGAAGAAGGTCTGGGAAGGGTTGACCCTAACCTATTCCATAGTATTCTATAGACTGCTCAGAGCTGCTGCTGAATTTGTCTGCCAAGATTGCTGGTATGAGATAGCTTAGATCTCTATATCACACCAGAGATTTATAAAATTATAACTAGGCTTATGTAAATGATCTCCCTCCCTCTTTCTCCCTCTCTCTCCCCCCCTCTCCTTCCTCTTTCTCTCATGTCCCCTCTTCCCTTTCTCTCTTCCCTCTCCCCCCTTCCCTTCCTTTCTCTTCCTTTGTGCCTTTCTCTTTCCCTCTCTCTCTCCCTCTGTCCCTCCTTCCCGCTCTCAACACACACACACACACACACACACACACACACACACACACACACACCCAGAGTGGGATTTACTGCCAAATCTTTGTAGTGGATGTCAGTTCCAGAAGCCAGCTGTTTTTATACTGAACTTGACAATTTCCTGCTGCCATTTAATATGCGGCAAGAGCATTAGATTTTGGGGTCAGAATATTTGGGTTTGAACTCTATATCTGCCACTTTCTATCTTTCTGACTTTGGGCAAAATCTCTTCCTTTCTCTGGGTCATAGTCCCCTTATTTGTGAAATCAAAAAAATGGACTAGAGGAGCCCTAAAAGTTCTATAAGCTAGTTCATGAAAATTATGTAGAATATCAGTAGTGGGTAGTGTGAATGAAGCTGAATAAGAAAGCCAAGTTCCTGAGCTTTTATTATGATATATATAACTCACTCCTCAAAAATATTAAAGTTACAGGAACCTAGAAGATGGCTTGCCCAGAGAAGATTCATGACATGGTACATATAGAACTGAAAAGGACCTTAAAGACCCCTGAATCCAGTTGCTTCATTTTACAGATAAGGAAATTTATGTCAAAGACCTTCAATGATTTGACCAAGATTACTCATACTGCAAATTGCAACATCTTGGAACTCAGGTCAACAAAGAAAGCTTATGCTCCTGGGAAATTCAGAGCTATGTGCTAATTCCGAGTATGGGGCATTTGGGGGATATGTTTAATCCCTTAATCCCTTGCCTTCTCTCAGTGCAGCAACGGGACTGACCTTGAGAGTGAGCACAAGGAAAGGTGTAGTATAGGGGAAAGATGAATAGTTTGGGCTTTTGAGGATTCAGAGGTGAGAGATAGTACTTGTTTCCTTTGCTGGGTATCTTTAGGATGGGCCTAATGTAAGTGCTGTCTTGGGGAATCCAAACACCAATTTTGTTTTGTTTTTTATGTCTCATTTGCTCAAATTAAATTCCTTGCTACTTCTTTCAATACAACCATAGGTCCCCATGTATAGAATGACCAGTTATAATATGTAGTATCTTTCCCCCTTTATGAATTCCATCATGCTCAGCCATCACAGACCTCTGAAAGATGATGGTCCCAAACAATTACTTCTTCCCTAATTCTATGGTGGGCAAACTCTGAGGTTCTGCTTCCCTTTTGGTTATGATTTAGCAATTGGGACGAAGAGGGAAAGAAAAAATTCCTTCCTACTGATGCTTTTTTCCATAGTCTCAATCTTATGCATTATAGGCTTCTAGGTTCTCTGCCTTTTTTTTTTTTTTTTTTTTTTTGTCTGACTTCTTGTGATAATTCTCTCCAATATTAGGCCCTTCTTCCCTCTATTCCCTGATACACTAGATCTGGAGGAAAAGAAGTTTTGTTCTTTTTTTTCCTCACTTACACTTCCAGACTCATCTCCGTGACTTTGCAAAGAGTGAACAGATCATATATTTAGAGCTGCAATGGACTTTTGAGTTCATTTAGTTCAATCCCATTCCTTTTTACAAATGAGGGAGTAAGGCCAAGAGAGATTAAGTGACTTACCCAGGATCACCTACTTAATAATTGAATAAATTGAGATTTAAACCTAGGTTTTCCTGACTCTAAGTTTGGTACTAAATCTACTATGCCATCCATGTTTCCTTTCAGGCTGCCCCTTCTTTCCCCCCCTCCTACTCCCACCTGGTCTGCCCTCCCTTCTCATCTCTGTCTCTTAGAATCTCTTTTTTTCAAAGCTCAGTTCATATGCTGTTTCCCATATGAAGTCTTTCTTAATTCCCCAACCTGATAGTGCCTTCTACTTGATCTATACCTATATAATATATATATATATATATATATATATATATATATATATATATATATATATATATATGTAGTCTCCCCTGATAGACTTTGGAATTAGAGATAATTTCATTTTTTGTTTTTGTATTCACAACACTCACCACAGGCACAGAAGAAGCACTTAAATGCTTTTTGATTGGTAAGTTCATTTTCTATTATTTAATCATTCTTTGAAGTTCATTCCATGTATCTACATCATTTTGTCCAGATCCTTGCTGAAGTCTTTTATTAGCCTCCAGGTCATTTTAATTCTCCTTCATTTCTCCAGGAACTCAGAATGTGACTTACAGTCATCTCAACTCCCTTCCCTACCCTCAGAGGGTACTTTGAAATGCATGATGATTCCCCTTGAAACAGTCTTGTCTCCCAGTCTATCAGTTTCTTTAATTCCAAATCTACATGTTCCCTTGAACTCAGTCATCAACAGAGATGATAACAATCTTAGATCTTCCTGTTATATATAACCTTCCCCTTGTAAATGTTAAACTTTCTGTCTCTCTATTTGCCTCTGTCTGTCTGTCTCCTCTTTTTTTGTCTCTTTCTGTCTCTGACTCTATCTCTCTGTCTCTCTCTGTCTCATTCTCTGTCTCTCTGTCTCTCTTTGTCTCTCTCTCTCTCTCTCTCTCTCTCTCTCTCTCTCTCTCTCTCTCTCTCTCTCTCTCTCTCTTCTCTCTCTCTCTCTCTCTCTCTCTCTCTCTCTCTCTCCCCTAATTCCATTTTATTCTTGTATCCACTTTTGCCTCACTTCTGAAACTATTATTTACCCTAATTAGCACCTTTAGTCCTTCCAATCCTCCTCCAGCTGGTCCATCACTCCTACTCTGGCCTCATTTCCCCCTTTATCACCTTAACTTCATGGTTGATCTGTTCAGTTAGTACAGTCTCCTCTTCTCTGCCCCAGAAACCCTTGTCTCTTTGCCAAAAACCAAGCCTGCATCATCTCCATTATTCTTTGCCTCTACTCAACAGTTGAATACCAGATGAAGTCTTTCAATAGCTCTGGCTGAAACTGCTACAGATTTATCTGATCTGATTTGAGTTATCACTGAATGTTAATCCTTCTATTCTTCCTTGTATGACTATCACATTCCTCAGAGTAATTTTCCAGAGTATCTCTTTCCAAGGGCAACCTAGTATTTAAGTGGATAGAGTGTCAGGCTGGGTAGTCAAGAAGATTAATTTCCTGGAGTTCAAACCTGACTTCAGACACTAGCTGTGTGACTCTGGGCAAGTCAAGTTCCTCATCCTCATATAGGCAAGTCTGGAGAAGGAAATAGCCAATCCCTCCACTATCTTGGTCAAGAAAATCCCAAATTGAGAAACATGAGAGACAGAGACAGAGAGAAAGAGCTTGTAAGAGTAATCAGAGGGAGGAAAGAGATCTGAGCTTTAAGGTAAAGGTAAAGATGAAGAATCAGAGCATTCAGGCTTAAAAAACAGCAAAACAACTGAATAAAAACATTTTTTTTTCCCTCGGCAAGCCCCATAAACCCTTTCCCTCTCATAGATACCTCACTGTCTACTCCTCTAATTAGCAAAGAGTTGCTTCTCTTTGCCCAGGTCAACTCTTCTATTTACTCTCTTGCTCTCAGTCCTTCTGCCCTCTCAATTATTTCCTCTTCCCACTTCTCATGTTCAATCACATATTAGCTACTAATTTCTCTGCTGTCTACTAGCCTGTCCAGGCCTTCCTTGTTCTTAAAAAAGAACAACAATAACAACAACAAAATTGAAAAAGAAAATCTTTGTCCCCAATTTTTCCCTATAGTTTTTGGCATTGTTGAATGCCATTTTCCTAGATGTTCTCTTCTCTCATGGTTTTTGTATTACTATTTCTCTGGGTTCTCTTTAAACTTGTTTGACCACTCCTTCTCAGGCTCCTTTGCTGGCTAATCATCCATCTTCCAATCAGAAAGCATAAATATTCCCTAGAGCTTTTACATAGATTGTTTATCAAGCTTGGAATGCTCTCACTCTTCATCTTTACCTTTTCTTTAAAGGCTCAAATCATTTTTCTCCTCATTATTCTTATAAGCTCTCTCCCTCTGTCTCTGTCTCTCATCTGTTTCTGTCTTTCTCATGTCTCAGTCTCTCTCTCTTTGTCTCACTTTCATGTCTCTCTGTATCTCTCTGTTTCTGTATATGTCTGTGTCGCTGTCTCTGTTTGTGTCTCTCTCTGTATGTCTTTCTGTCTCTCTCTGTCTCTGTCAGTCTCTCCTTAAATTATCTAAAATCTATTTAATTGTGTATAAATTATATTCCCCCATTATAACAAGGTCTTGGAAGAAAGAAATTTTCTTGTCTTTTGTTTTTCCATCCGCAGTGCCTTGCACACAATAGACAATGAATAACTATTTATTGAATTGATTTGATGGGAAGGATAATTATTCTAAAACTCCTTTTACTTGTGTTCTATTGCCAGACCTGCCATTCACTAGATAATCACTTCTTCTATTCACCTCTCCACCCCAGGGTCTCAGTTTCCTCATTTCTAAACCAGGGTCTTGCTTTGTCTGCTTCACAAGATTGTGATGAGAGTATATAAGATAAAGATGAAAATTCCTGTTAAGCATAAAATGTTACAGAAATATTAAAGATTATTAGTACTCTTCCTAGTGTTCTAGAGTTAATAGCATAAAATAATCCTTAAGGTCCAATCTGTATATATAAAGATTACCCCAGTCATACCTCTCTAACACTACTATTACCAGCCCTTGAGCAAAATTAAAAATTGAAATACAGCATTTTCTTTTACTTTCTCTCCCCTCTGCCCCTGCATGCCTATCAAGTCCTTCATTTGGCTCTTAAGCTCTTTATCACCTGGATCCTTCCTACTTTGCATTTTCTTATATTTCACTCTCATCATCTTAGACTCCTTACCCTATTTTTTATTTTTTTATTTTTTGCTGAGGCAATTGGGGTTGAATGACTTGCCCAGAGTCACACAGCTAGGAAGTGTTAAGTTTTAAGTGCCCGAGGTCAAATTTGAACTCAGGTCCTTCTGACTCCAGGGCTGGTGCTCTATCCACTGCTACCTAGCTGTCCCCTCTTATTCTATTTTCAAAAAAAAAAAATCAATTGTAGTTTATTTTTCCAAATACATGTAAAAATAGTTTTCAACATTCATTTTTGTAAGATTTTAAAATACCAAATGTTTCTCCTTCCTTTCTCTACCTCTTTTCTAAGACAGCAAGCAATCTGGAATAAGTTAAATATGTACAGTCCTTTTAAACATTTCTATATTTGTCATGTTGTGCAAAAAAAAAAAAAGAATCAAACCAAAAGGGGGAAAAACATGAGAAAAACAAACAAACAAATGATGAAAATTCTATGCTTTTCTCCTAAGTCTATTGGAATTGCCTTGAATCACCTCATTGTTGAAAAGAGCCAAATGTATCACAGTTGATCATCACATAATCCTATTGCTGTGTACAACGTTCTTTTAGTTCTGCTCACTTCACTTAACATCAATTCATGTAAGTCTTTCCAGGCTTTTCTGAAATCAGCTCATCATTTCTTATAGAACAATAAAATTGCATTACATTCAGACAGTCATTACCCAATTCATGGGCATCCACTCAGGTTTTATTTCCTTGCAACTACAAACATTTTTGTGTGTGTGGGTCCTTTTCCCTTTTTTATGATCTCCTTAGGATACAGACCCAAAAGATACACAACTGGATCAAAGGGTATGTGCAATTTTATGGACCTTGAGCATAAACACATATCATGTGCTAAGACATTGAAGTTTAAAAATAATTTGATATTTAAAAATAATCCTTTGAGACAGTATTATTTTAATTTTAGAGATAAGGTGTGATACCAGAGAAACTGAGACAATTAAAAACTGGTTTTTAATCTTTAATGTGGAGAGTTTGGGGTAGCTGGCCTTATGGAACTCTTGTCCAAAGCATTTGGCACAGATAAACTGAGGCAGGGAACTTATATAGGGTTTTAGCTAACTAGGGTTTAACAAAGGCAGATTAGGAGAGGAGAGGATGCTGGGAGGATGGAATAAGCCATAATTCCAGGAAAGGATCATAACTTAATCCTGACAGGCTAGAGGTCAAGATAAGAAGGTCATAGAGATGAGGGACAATACTCAAAAGAAGGAGGAATTATCATAGCAAGGATTGAGATAAAGTAGCTGAAGTTTATGACTCAATGGTAGGTAAGGGTGGTCAGGGCTCCAAGATTTTTCAGTCCTAATGGCAAGGAAAGTGGGGAGGGAGTGACCATAATTTTTATTCAGGTCTTAACAAAGGAAACTAAAGGTTAGAAAGGCAGAATTTCTTGTTCAGTGTCACTGGGATAGGAGCAGAAGTAATATTTGAACTCAAGTCTCTAGATTGCAAATCCATTCATCTTTATCATAGCATACAACCAAATCTAGTTTCCCTGGAAAAAACTCACCTACATGCAAAAATTCCTTATGCTCTCCGTGCCTCGAATATTGATTATGAAAGTCACTTGTGACAATTTGTAAAAAAGCTGGTATTCTGGGAGAAAAAATCCCTCTCTTTAAAATATTTTCAATTTGAATCAAATTTAATGATGCATTTAAAAAGGCCATTTTGCTGTTCACACGCCATTCCCATGTGCCTTCCCTGCAGTGTCAAGAAGGGATTATGTGAAAGACTGTCCTTTTCATCATGCTGGGGTGTTGACTGCTTTAAGCTCATACCAAGCTATTTATTCTATCAAAGGGACATTCTTAATAAATCTGGGCTGACCCCCAGCTTTCTGCCATCTCCAACTGTCTCACAGGTTCGCCTTATTCTTCAGAGGTTAAGATAAGACCTTACTCAGAAACTTTTATTCTTTTTACTTCTGGATGACAATATTATTTGCTTGTAAGTGTTGTTTCTGCATCTGTGTGTATATATTTGTGCATTTATGTATGTATATATAAAAATAGATTTATATGCAATTGCTATTTTTTATTTCTAAGGAAATTTAATAACTCTGAGTCATCTTTGACTCACTCCTCTCTCTCAGATCCTATAACCAATCACTTATAAAGTTCCATAAATTCTACCCCCATAATGTTTCTTACATTCTTTCAACTTTCATTAGTACCATTCTCTCTGGAGCCTTGCTACTTTTTTACCTGGAACACTATAAAAACCTCCAAAGTAGACTTCTTGCCTTCAGTCTCTCTCCTTTCTAATCTGTTATGCTACCAAGATAATCTTCCTCATGGGCAGGTCTGCTAAGTTATTCCCTGTTCAAAATGGGCAAAAGGGAGAAGAGAAGAAAGTAGAGGAAAGGGACTAATCATTTATATTACATTATTATATATTACTATGTTAGGCATTGTTCTAAGCACTTTACAAATATCATTTTATTGAGGTTGGAAAGGGACCCCAAAAGGTTTGGGGTTGCAGACCAATGTCATGAGGTATCTCAAAAGAATTTCAGGCTTGAACCCATCTCCAAGTCAAGGGGCAAAGTGTATTGTAATTGTAACATCAGTTGAAGAGGGTTAAGTTCCAGAAGAATTTAGCAAAGAACCAAGCGCAAGAAGATACATTAATAGGACACTTAGACCAGAGTTTCATGTTATTTATTTGCTAATTTTATAGCTTTCAGGTGGTATGAGGGGTGGTCTACTCAATATTGTCTCAGGAACTTGGTTATCACTGACTAACAGATTATCTGTCTGACAGTTAAGTAATGTTTGGGACTATTCTAAGGCCAGAAAACTTTAGAATCTTTGACAGATTGTCAAATTGTCAAAACAATAGCACTCTAAGGTCAGAGGATGTCAGGATCACTAATATATCTTTCCTAAAATCTAAGGGAAGAAATATCATATTCCTAAGTCAGAAGACTTTTACAATCATTGACAGACAGATTGTTAGAACAATAAATAGCACTGTAAGGTGGGGGGAGGGGCTCAGGATCACTAATTCTAAAGCCAGAAGACTTTAGGATCATTGACAGATTGTTAGAACAGAAGCACACTAAGGACAAGGGACCATAAAATTATTACTATATTTCCCCTAGAAGCTGTATCCTATTAATCTCATTTGATGCTCACAATAACCCTAAGAATTTATTATTCTCATTTTACAGTTGAGAAAACTGAGGCAAAGAAAGATCAAGTGACTTGAACAGGGTCACACAGCTAGTAAGTGGCTGAGGCCACATTGAAACTCAGGTTTTTTTCTGACTCTGGGTCCAATACTCAATCCATTGTACTATCTAGCTGCCTCATGGTTCTATGGAGCTGATAGAATAAAATGACATTTTAAGACTCTCCAGGATCTGGTTCCAACTTTCATTTCTAAGCTTATTTCCTATTTTATGTACACTCTTCAGTCTAGGCAAAACAGATTATTAGTTACTCAATTTCATCCTGTTGAATCCATTTTCATTCAGGTCACCCCCACATCAATATGCAAAGTATCTCTTCCTCATTTCTTACTATTGAAATATTAAACCTCCATCAAGGCTCAATCAATCAATATATAATCATTAAATTCCTATTTTATGTCAAGAACTGTGAGGATACAAAAAAGAAGTTTAAAAAAACAGTCTTGCCTTCTAGGAGTTTACAGTTGAATGGGGGAGCCAACAGGCAAACAAATATATACAAAACAAGTTTTATACAGGATAAGCAGGCAATGATTAAAAGAAGGAAAGCTGATTAGGTCAGGTGTCACCTCTACCATGAAGTCTTCCTTGACTCCTCAATCCCCAAATTTTCTTATAACATTTTTTTTCTGAGTGTTTTCCTTACATATGTCACATAAGACAAGGGGGAAAGTGCCATTCTTAAAATTTTTAAATTTTCTTTATTTTTTTTTAATAAAGTTCCTTATTTTTAAAACTTATGCATAATTTTCAACATTAATCCTTTGGAATGTGTTCCAAATTTTTTTCTTTCTCCCTTATTCTTATCCCTTCCTCTGAAGGGACAGCAAGTAATCCAATATATGTTAAACATGTACGGTTGTTCTATACATATTTCTACAATTATCATACTGCACAAGAAAAATCAGATCATAAAGGGAAAAAATGAAAAAGAAAACAACATGTAAGCAAACAACATCAATAGAAGTGAAAATATTATGTTGTTGTCCACATTCAGTCCCCACAGTTCTCTCTCTGGGTGCAAATGACTTTCATCACACAACCATTGGGATTGGCCTGAATCACCTTGCTGTTGAAAAGAGCCACACCCACCAGAATTGATCAAATTGATCATCACATAATTTTGTTGTTGCTACATACAACATTCTCTTGGTTCTACTCACTTCACTTAGGTCAGTTCATGTAAGTCTTTCTCTGCATTAGATTATGAGTTCCTTGAGTTTTTAATTTTTCTTTGTATCCCCAATGCTTAGCCCAATGCCTGGAAAATAACTGACACTTAATACATGTTTATTGATTTACTGACAGAAAGACCGCATATTGTCTTGCATAACAGTGCTTGATTTTATTTCTTGAATTAAATAATAATAGGGGCAGAATACAAGATATGGTCTGAAAAAAGTTGTACCAATTCTAGGGACATCCTATTCCTTAAACCAGCATGAAATGAAAATCAGTAACATTGTTTTTAAACACAAAATGCCAGAAACAATTTTAAGTATTATTTAGTATTATTCTAAATCCTAGCATTTCTAACTTAGAGAAATTTCTAAACTGACATGTTTCCCCTGCCTTCCCACTCCTATGCCCTTGGAAATCTCTCTATCCCAAGACAATTTGAGATAACATTTATAAGGATCTTGAACAAAGAAAATGGTATAATATGTGAAAATACAATTTGGATTTAACTTTCTACTTCATCAAATAGAAGAATAGTGTCTACTCAATTCCTTCCTTGAACACTCCCCTAAAGGAATGAATGGGTTTTCTCCCTATGATCAATATCTCAATCCTCTATGAATAGAGAAAGGAGGACTAGAGCCCAATTTCTTCCTCCTATTCAGTTTCTCCAGAAATAATAAGAAATAAATATGTCTCTGGTATTAAAAGAGTTTTAATATGCTTCTAAATTATGTGCCACTAGCATTCATTTGTTCATTCAGCCATTCAAACATTTCGAATTATCTCCTTTTGTGTCAGGCACTGTACTAGGCACTAGAGATATAAGGGGAAAACAAACAAATAAAAAACTAAGCAATTTCTGCTCTCAGTGTACTGAATTTTTTTGGGGGGGCAGTGGGGTGTAGGATAGGAAGGAACACTTCCATTTATAAAGTCATGAATTTAGTGTAGTCCCTCATGATGATTAGTTGTCTGCCTTTCATATTATACTGACCTCCTAATTATCCTACCAGCCCTTAGTCATTCCAAAAATTTAATCCACCCTCACAGGCACTTAATTAAAATGCATGAAGTACTTACTATTCTGCTGTCAGAATACTCTGCTCAAGGACCTTCAATGGCTGCCATTTAATTCTAGGATAAACTACAAATCCCTCTGCTTCCCAACAGAGAAATCAGACTTGACTGTAATTGCAGGCCAAATCCAAACATTTTACAGGAAACATTGAAGCCTATGTTTAAAAAAAAAAGTTTTCCTTTTAGTTCCCAGTTTATCTCATCTTCCTAGATCTCAAACTGCTTATTTGGTTGAGTTGGGCAGTCAGTCTATAAGAATTTGCTAAGCATCTATGGTTCAGGCACTGTGCTAAATTCTAGGGATACAAAAAATGGCAAAAGACAGTCTTGAGGAACATGAAATATAATGGGGGAGACAAAGTACAAATGACTATAATCAAGCTCTATGATATATTAGAAAGCAAAGTTTTCTCAGCTCTACTGCAAAGAACGACAATCAAATATTTATTTCTCCTCTATTGGGAAATTCATTATTATGAATTATATGAAAGATAAGTAATTTCTTCAATACTGAAAGCGCCCAGAGTGTGAAATCCATGAAGAAATGCAGATTAAAATAGATTTGTATCTGGGAGATAGGATCTAAAGATAGTTACTTTAGCTATAGAGTGCCCAAGATCAGCTACTATCATATTTGAAGCCTTGCTCTTCCTAATTCTAAGAACAACCCTCAAGCTATTTGCCACATTGCCTCTTCTCATTGGTAGAACGAACCAACCAAATCCTGAAATATATTACTTGGGAATCCTCATTTCAGTAATTGGACATTGATACCAAGAGACAGATACTTCAGAATACAGAGGAAGACATCATTCAATGGCAATAAAGGACCTTCTCTAAAGGTGAGATTTAATTTTTCAGAATCATTGGATCTCATGACTTTGGATCTGGGAGTCACTTTAGAACATAGATCACAGAATGTGATAGCAGAATGTTGCCTAGATACAACATAGTATCTGAAACAAACATCAGAACACAGAACACACTTTTTTTTTTTAATTTTGAGGGAACTTCAAACACGAAATGTGAAATGTTAAGCCCTAGAACATTTTGTGTTATAACAATCCTAACAAATAATCTACTAGGAAAGTTATAACATATATACAAATACAGAGATCCAGATAAACAATTTTTTAAAAATTTTAAAAAGGAAAAAAAATTTAAAGGAGAGAGTTCACTTTCAGCTGGATGGAACAGAGGAGGTTTTTTTATGTTCTCATGGTTATATATCTATTTAATGACAGAGCAGGTACCCAAATCCTGTTTTATAGACTCCAAGACCAAGATGGATTCCAAGGAACAGATACACAAAAAACTCTGAAGCCTTTAGTGGGAAAGTATAATTCTATGTTGTATGAAAAAATAGACCACCCCCTCAAAGTAAAACAAAAAAATACCATGTCCTAAAGTGCCAAATTTACTCACAGGGAGCAGCTTATGCAACAGGATGATCTGACTCATTCATGGTGAACAGTTAATACATCATGTACAGAGTGGATGGTTTCTGGCCATGTTTCTGGTGCCCTCATCTGGAACTCCTGACATCCTCAAGCACTTTTCTCCCCAAATTGCTCTGCCTCCCCCTTTCTCACCTCGGGCACTGGAGAGGAATCTGCCATGTGTGCAGACAACTGCTCTGGCGAGGCGTGCCTTTTCTCGGCAGGCCTCCCTGACAGTCACCCAGAGCCATTCAAAAGCTGCTCTTGCATGTCAGAAAAGCAGCTTCTCTGATGGGTATCCTGCTCTCCTCCAATCCTGAGAATATATGACTTTGGATAAGAAATCTCAGCAGGAACAGCAGGTCTTCTCAGGGAAGGACAATTTTCAGTTAAGTATATCTTATTTAAGGCCCTAATAACTGCAGTCAAGCAAATGCAGGAGATGTGTATAACACACACGTAAACTAACCATTGCAAGAGTTTCTCTAAATAGTTCAGCAGCTGATGGACTTTCTTCCACAGGCCATTCTTGTATCTACAGGGACAGCAGAAGGGGCAGGGAAGAGGAAGACAGAGGTCCCAAAGGGCTCAGAGAGTTTGATTTGTCTCATTGATTTTCTTTAGGCATCAGTTTGATACTTGGCATTATAAGGTTAATTTTAGATGATTAACTCCTCCATATTGGTATATTTGATTTAGTTTCCCTTTCAAACACTTTCTACCCATTGATTTTCAATAGTATGCTTTTAGCAACACAGCCGAAAGCCATTTCAGTGAGGGCTGGCTGAGCAGAAAATACTCACCAAATATGGAGAAGCTCCTGAACCACCTCAGTGGGTCTCCAAATAGCTCTTCTCTTATATGCTATGTTAGGGTATCTAATAAAGATTCCAAATAGCGGCAATGGTGTAGTTGAAAAAACCACCAAACTTTCAGTCTGGAGAATTAGGATCACCTCGTTGCTTTGACTATAAATTGCTGTAAGACATGAGATCCTTTCTACTCAGTTGAAAGTAAAATCTATTCTTTTTCAAAATTTCCTTGAGTGTTTTTTCTGGATCTCTCCATAGCTTCCATCCTATTTTGATTCTATATAATTTTCTTATTCATATACAATGTTTTCAAGTTATAGATGGTAAACTCTAAGAAACTGTCAGTTGTTAATCATTGATTCCTTAGATAAGGCATGAGTGGCTCTCCTGAATCTCATCACCTATGTACATCTCCAGTTAAATTCTTCTACCTCTCACAAATCACTAACATAGGAGATAAGGACAAATTCAACTAAATTCTAAATAAATTTTTATTGAATACCCATTAAATTCAAATTTTATTCCTTAGTGTTAGCACAACAGAGTTGAACAAATGACATAGTTTCTTCCTTCAAGGAGTTTACCATTTATAGACTGGAAACGTCATATACAATTAAGAAAATTATATAGAACGAAAATATGATAGAAGCTTTGGACAAGAGAGACACAAGGGCTCAACCAATCAACAAACATTTTCAAATGGCTACTGCCTGCCAATCATTATGCCTGGGGATGGATATTGAGTAAATAAATGAGGAAGTGAGACACTCACCCGTACATTCTCCTAGAGTAGAACTTCCTAATTTTTGGTGTATGACCATTTAAAAATATTTTGATAATGATCTCAGTTTGGTTTTTTAATCCAATATATTTGACTTTATGTATTTAAAATTATTTTATGTCCTTTGAGATAAGATATAGATTCCTGTGTCATATAAAAATATCCTTCATAATTCAACTCTAGATTATTGTTCCACATTTATTACATGAGACCTATCTACATACTGTGCACTAGCCAAATTGGCCTCCTTATTAATTCTTATGTACAATATTCTATCTTTCATTCCTATGTTCAAAGGCTGTTCTCCAAAGCCTGTGACACTTTCTCTCTTCACTTCTGACTTTTGAATCCTTTGCTCCCTTGAAAGCTTGACTAAAATCCCACAATCCATATGAGGCCTTTTATGATCCAAGAAAGGAAGCAATAGTAAAATATGTGGCCTCAAATGACTCTACTGCAGTTTAAACAAACAAGCATTAGAGGTCCTAAACTGAGGAATATCTTTGTGTATATTATTTAGATTTAATGGTATGAAGCCCATCATTAGAATATGGCTCTAGATAAATGTTAAAAACAGACAGGATGGGAATAGAGCCAAGATGGAGGAGAAATAGGAAGAAGTATAGCTTTGTTTCTCCAATATACTTCTTCCACAATATCTAGAAAATGTGCCAGACTAAGTCCTGATTATTAAATCCAAGAAAAACCACAGTGATTGTCTAGTCTAGTTTGGTTGTGGAGAGAAAGAGAGAGGTCTACCAACATTGGTTAATGTAATTTGGTCACATGCATTCCACATGAAACATTTTAGTACCAAGGAACATATAGAAGATGAAACTGCACACTGAAAAAAAATAAGGTCCGAGATCCATACTAGCTCTGATCTTGAGCAGAATTTAGAAATAGGTACCATCTGGCAGCCCATCACTTATGACTCAGTTGTTAGTCACATATCCAGGGCAGATTAAAGAAGGAACCTGAATTTGACAAGTGGCATTCTAGAGTATGGAGTGATAGTGGTCCCTAGTCTATGTATTTAGAAGGAACAAATTCATAAGCAAAGAGTACTTGTGTGTCTCTGACCCCAAGAGCATATAGTAGTATGAAACCCATAATAAAATAACAAGGATAGAAATCTCAAGCCAAAGAGAACTTGCAGTTCTGTTACTCTGAACTTACAGAATTTCTCAGCCAGCTAATGGAAGCTGAATCCAGAAGCAATCAGTTGGAACATTCAACCAGGAAAGGTCTGCAGGAATATGGTTCAGACTCAGATCTGGACCAGGAAGGAAGTCATAAGATTTTGTCCTAGATCATGTCACTTTGGAAGCACTAAAATCTTACAGATTCACATTTCAGGATGTTTCTGAGATCCTAGAAATCATAAAACTCAATACTTCTAGAAAACAATGAAAGCACAGAAGAGGAAAAAGGCCAGACTAAAACTCAGAAATTTCCAAACTTGGCACATAAGTGAAAATAAGTGTGCATTGGAAAAAAGCAAACAAGCAAAAAAAAAAAAAATCCAATCATAAAGAGATATTATGGTGATAGGAATTTTCAAGACACCAACTCAGAAGAAGAGAATGATTTCAAAATAACTAAGGCAAAGTTTCAAAGACAAATCCAACCAGAATTCCTGGAACAGTTTAAGGAAGAGCTTAAATTTAAAGAGCTAAAAAAATATATTTTCAAAGCCAAATGAGAATGCTAAAGTGAAAATGGGAAAAGAATAAGAACTACAGAAGAAAGATTTGGAAAGAATTAATAGCTTGAAATATGAGATTAAAAGGCTTATGAAAAAAGAAAATACTTTTAATGAAAATTAAAATGAACCAAACAGAAGCTAATGATTTTAAGAGATAAAAAGAAGTGTTAACTCAAAATCAAAAGACTGAAAAAAATAGAAAAGCAAATTTGTAAGGCTTCTCATGGAAAAAATAGCTAACCTGGAAAATAGAACAAGGAGAGAGAAAGAACTCTATTGACTCTCTGAAATCTATGATTAGGGGGAAAAATTGATATCATATTCCAAGAAACCATGAAAGAAAACTGCCTAGAGCTCTTAAAACCAGAGGACAAACAAGAAAGAAAAAAATCCATGAGTTAATTCCTAAACCATCCCTCCCCCACAACTCATTCTTTCCCCACACCCCAAAAATCTCCCAGCAATATTGGCCAAAATTCAAATCTGTGGGTGAAAGAAAAATTGGTGAAGGCATAAATAAAGAAAAAGGTGATATACTAAGGACCACAGTCAAGATCTCATAAGATTTCACTATGTTAAAAGAATGGAGATTTTGGAATACAATATTTTAGAATATGAAAAAAATCTAATCTTCCAACCAAGAATAATTTGGCCAGAAAAACTGAGTATATAATAATGGAGAAATAAGGAATTTTAGTGAAATAGAATGTTTTTTCAATAATCCTGAGTGAAAGACCACAACTGAAAAGAAAATTAAAAATAAAAACAGGAATTAAGAAATGCATAAATAGTTGAAGATGAATCATCAATTACATGTTTAATTTGTAACATGTGGAGATAATACATACATCCTCTCAGAACCATGTTATCATCAGGGGACACAGAAGGAGTATAGTTATTCATTGGACCTGGGAGTGTTTCTGTTACAATTTGAAAATCTTAAAAAGAGAATAAAAAGGAATAGCTATAAAAAAGACATAGCCTCAAAATTTTTAAAGGAAAAGTTAAATGATTTAACAGCAAAACACTAATAGATAGCAAATCAATAATAGTGAAGGAATTCAATTTATCCCTTTTAGATATAGGTGAATATAATAAGCAAAACAAAAATGAAGAACCTAAAAAAAATGGAAAAATTGGATATGATGGAGTTCTGGAGATTAAGTAATGGGAAAAGAAAGAAATACATCTATTTCTCAGATGTGTGTGGTGCCTTCACAAAAATTCACCCTTGAGACATTCCTGTTAAAAACACAAGAAAGCATAAAATAAATAAATTTTTCTCTAATAGGATAAAAGATATGTATAAGAACATGAGTAAACTCTAACCTCTAATGGTGATAGAGAATTTCCAGTTAAATGATAGGTAAAGTAAGGAAGTCTGTTCTTATCAATATTATTCAATTTAGAGTTAGAGATGTTAGCTATTATAATAAGACCAATGGGGAATAAGCATAGGCAAAGAGTAAACAAAATTGTCACTTTTTGAAGATGATAGTTGAAAGATCATAGAGTCAACTAAAAAAACTAAGTTAAGCAATTAACAGCTTCAACAATTACCACATATAAAATAAATTTACATGAATCATTATTTTTGTATAAAGCTTACAAAATCTAACAAGAGGAGATAAACTCCATTTAAATTGATAAAAGAAAGTATAAATAAATGAAAGTCTGCCTATCAAGACATAAACAGGAACTATATGAACACAATAATAAAGTACTCTTTACATAAATAAAGACAGATGGACATATTTGGAAAAATGTTAATTGCTGATGAATATGCCTAAGCCAAATATAATAAAAATGAAAATACTGCACAAATTAATGTATCAATTCAATACTATATCAATAAAACTAGCAAAGGATTACTTTATAGACACAGAAAAAAGAATAACACGATTCATCTAGTGGAACCAAAGATCAAGAATGTTGAGGGAATCAATTGGTGGGAAGAGAAATGGAAAAAAGGGACTTTATATTCCTGTTGCTTGAATCACAGCTCCAAGAAATGTTTTTGTATTTGCTTTTTTTGTATTTGTATGTATTTATAAATATATGTTGCAGCTGTTATTGCTGCTTTCTGTTAAAAAGTAAGTTCTTTGAAGGAAGAACTATCTCATTTTCTGTCTTTTTGTTCCTATTTCCTAGCATGTGTTTCAATATATAATAGGGGCTAAATTATTGTTTGTCTTTAAAAGGTCAGAACACTCGGGATGTCCAACCATGAAGAAGAAAGTAATTGTTATCAAAAGGTACCATCCTACCCTAGCACACAGATTATACTATGTTCTTGTTTGCACCTACATTTTTCAGTATAAGACCTTGAATTTTCCCTCTTGACAGAGTCAAGGAGTAATGGGGAAGCAAAATGATTTTTAAAAGAGGATGATCTTGCTTAGAGAAGTAAAAATCACAGGCAAAATTAGACATTGTATGGAGAATGGCAGTTTCCAGCATGGAAGATTTTAGATATGGGAGAATCTGACAGGATAGATTGAATAAGGGTTCAAGGCAGGTAGAGATAGCTCTAGTGTAGAGACAATCTGTCAAAAGAAAAGTGATTGTTCAAATATCCTTTGACCATTTATCAATTAGGCAATGACTTGTTTTCTTATAAATTTTATTAGTTCTTTATATATTTGAGAAACAAAGATTTTTATTCTATCTTTTCTAGTATTTTAATACACATTGTTTTATAAATCATGTTGGGAGAGAAAAATCAGAATTAAAAGGAAAAACCATGGGAAAAATAAAAACAAACAAACAAACAAACAGAAATCAACAAGTGAACATACCATGTGTTGACTCACATTTTGTCTCCTCAGCTTTTTTTCTGGATGCATATGACATTTTATGTCCAAAATCTATTGGGAATGTTTTGGATCACTGAATTTCTGAGAAGAACCAAGTCTTTCATAGTTGATCATCGCAATTCTTGTTGTTATTGTGTACAATACATTCCTGGTTCTGCTTGATTTGCTCAGCATCAGTTCATATACATCTCTCCAGGCCTTTCTAAAAATCAGCTTGTTCATAATTTTTATAGAACAATAATATTTCATTATCTCATTTGCCACTTGTTCAGCAATTCCCCAATTGATGGACATTTACTTATTTTCCAATTCTTTGTTACCAGAAAAAGTGCTACTACAAACATTTTTTATACATGTGGGTCCTTTCCTCTCCTTTAAGATTTCCTTGGGATACAGACTCAGTATTGGTAGTGCTAGGTCAAAGGGTATACACAGTTTTACAACCCTTTGAGGATAGTTTCAAATTGCTCTCCAGAATGATTGGATCATTTCATAATTCCACCAACAATGCCTTAGTGTCCCAGTTTTCCCACATCTCCTCCAATATTTATCATTATCTTTTTTGGTCATCTTAGCCAATATGAGAGGTGTTTAGTGGTATCTCAAACTTGTTTTAATTTGCATTTCTCTAATCAATAGTGTTTCAAATCATTTTTTTTTATATAATTATAGTTGGCTTTAATTTTGTCATCTGAAAATTGTCTGTTGGTATCCTTTGACCATTTGTCAATTAGGGAATGAATTGTATTCTTTATTGTCACATTTCTTTACATATTTTAGAAATGAGACCTTTGTCAGAAACATTGGCTATGAAGATTTTATTCCCAGCTTTGTACTTCCCTTTTAATCTTGGTTTTGTTTGTACAAAACCTTTTGAATTTAATGTGATCAAAGTTGTCCATTTTGTCTTTCATAATGTTCTCCAGTTCTTCTTTGGTCATAAATTACTCCCTTCTCCAAACATCTGATATGTAAATTATCTTTTGCTCCCCTAATTTGCTTATGATATCACCCTTTATACCCAAATCATGTACCCATTTTGACCTTATTTTGGTATAGGTATGATATGTAGATCAATGCCAAGTTTCTAACATCATTTTCCAGTTTTCCCAGCAATTTTTGTCAAATACTGAATTCTTATTCCAGAAGCGGGACTTTGGGGTTTTATCAAATACTAGACTACTATAGGTCTTGATTATTGTGTCAAGTGTATTTAATCTATTTCACTGATTTACCACTCTATTTCTTAGCCAGTACCAAATGCTTTTAATGATTGCTGGTTTATATTTTAGTTTGGTACTACTAAGTTACTACCCTTTGTATTTTTTCCCATTAATTTCCTTGATATTCCTGACCTTTTATTCTTCTACATGAATTTTGTTATTATTTTTTCTAGCTCTATAGAATAATTTTTGGCAGTTTCATTGGTATGGAACTAGATCAGTTTAGGCAGAATTGTCATTTTTATTATATTAGCTCAGCCTAGCCATGAACAATTGCTATTTTTCCGATTGTTTAGATATGACTTTATCTACATGAGAAATATTTTGTAATTGTGTTCATATAGTTTTGGGGTTTGTCTTGGCAGGTAGACATACAAATAGCTTATTTTGTCTACAGCAATTTTAAATGGAATTTCTCTTTCTATTTCTTGCTGATGGAATTTATCAGTAATATTGTGTGTATGTATGTATGTATGTGTGTATCTATATATCAATGCTGATTATTTGTGAGGTTTATTTTATGTCCTGCAACTTTGCCAAAGCTGTGAATTGTTTTCAGTAGATTTTTAGATGATTTTTAGGATGATAGTATCATATCTTCTGCAAAGAGTGATAGTTTTATTTCTTCTTTGCCTATTCTAATTCTTTTAATTTCTTTTTATTTTCTTATTGCTAAAGCCAACATTTCTTATACAATGTTGAATAACAGTGATGATAATGGGCATTCTTGTTTTACTCTTGATCTTATTGGAAATGAGTCTAGCTTCTCTCCATTACAAATAATGCTTGGTGTTGGTTTTAGATAAACACTATTTATTATTTTAAGTAAAGATCCCTTTTTTCCTTTGCTCTTCAGTGTTTTTAATAGGAATGGATGATGTATTTTGTCAAAACACTTTTCTGCATCTATTTAGATTATCATATTATTTCTGTTGGTTGATTATGATAATAGTTTTCCTGATAATTGAACCAGCCTTGCGTTCCTGGTATAAATCCCACTTGGTTATAGTGTATTATCTTGTGGATAACTTGTTGTAATCTCTTTGCTAGTATTTTATTTGAAATTTTTGCATCAATATTCATTAGGGAGATTGATCTATAATTTTCTTTCTCTGTTTTGTTTTGGCTCTCTTCCTGGTTTAGATATCAATACATATTTGTGTTTACCTATTTTTACCTATTTTTCCAAATAATTTACATATTATGAGAATTAATTATTCTTTAAATGTTTGATAGAATTCACTTATGAACCCATCTGATCCTGGAGATTTTTTTCTTCGATAGGTCAATAATGGTTTGTTCAATTTTTCTTTCTAAAATAAGAATTTATGTAATTTATTTATTTTTCTGTTAATCTGAGAATTTTGCATTTTTGTAGATATTCATCCATTTCAGTTAGATTGTCAGACTTGCTGCCATATAATTGGGCAAAATAGCTCCAAATTATTGTTTTAATTTCTTTTTGATTGATGGTAAATTCACCATTTTCATTTTTGATGCTGATAATTTGTTTTTTTCTTTCCTTATATTATTTAATTTACAATTGGTTTTTAGTCTATCTTTCCCTGACTCTTTTTTGAATATATTTTTATTTCATTGTAGTCTGAAAAGGAAGCATTTACTATTTCTGTATTTCTGCATTTGATTGTGAGGTTTTTATGCGCTAATACATGGTCAATTTTGTTGTAGGTTCCATGTACTGACAAGGAAAAAATGTATTCCTTTCTATCCTATCGATCTATTCAGTTTTCTCTAGAGATCTAACATGTCTAGGTTTTCTAGGATTCTATTAAACTTCCTAATTTCTTTCTTCTTTATTTTTTGTTTAGATTTGTCTGACTCTGAGAGGGGAAGGTTGAGATTCCCCACTGGTATAGTTTTGCTATCTATTTCTTCCTGTAACCCACTCCACCCAAAACCATATCTTTTCTCAACCCTTCCCTCCTTATTTTATCTTTTTTTCCTATTATTTCTGTCCTCCCTTCTATTCTGTCTCTTGCTTTTCTTTTCCTTTATCTCCTCCTCCTTCTTTATTGGGTTAGATAAATTCCTATACACAACTTAATGATTATTATTCCCTCTGAGATACAAAAGTAATGAGATCAAGCTTCAGACAATGCTCACCCCCCTCCCTTCTTTCCATAGATTGTAGTATGTCTTTTGCACTTCTTCAAGTGAAATAATTTTCTCATTATACTTCCCTTTTCCTCTTTTTTTCAGTACAGAACTTTTCCCCCTGTTTACCATTCTTTCTTTCTTTTTTTCTTTCTTTCTTTCTTTCTTTCTTTCTTTCTTTCTTTCTTTCTTTCTTTCTTTCTTTCTTTCTTTCTTTCTTTCTTTCTTTCTTTTTTACTGTATTTTTTCTTATAGCTTTTTATTTACAAGATATATACATGGGTAATTTTTCAGCATTGACCCTTGCAAAACCTTTTGTTCCAATTTTTCCTCTCCTTCCCCCCACCCCCTCTCCCAAATGGCAGGTAGATCAGTACATGTTAAATATGTTAAAGGATACGTTAAATACAATATATGTATACATATCCATGCAATTATTTTGCTGCATAAGAAGAATCAGACTTTGAAATAATGTACAATTAACCTGTAAAGGAAATCAAAAATGCAAGTGGACAAAAACAGAGGGTTTGGAAATGCTAGGGAGTGGTTTACACTCATTTCACAGAGTTCTTTCACTGGGTGTAGCTGGTTCTATTCATTACTGAACAAATGGAACTGATTTGATTCATCTCATTGTTGAAGTCTGATGTCCATCAGAATTGATCATCATATAGTATTGTTGTTGAAGTATATAATGATTTCCTGGTCCTGCTCATTTCACTCAGCATCAGTTCATGTAACTTTCTCCAGGCCTTTCTGAAATCATTCTGCTGGTCTTTCTTACAGAACAATAATATTCCATAACATTCATATATTACAATTTATTCAACCATTCTCTAATTGATGAGCATCCACTCTGTTTCCAGTTACTGGCCACTGCAAAGAGGGCTGCCATGAACATTTTTGCACATATAGGTCTCTTTCCCTTTTTTAAGATCTCTTTGGGATATAAGGCCAGTAGTAACACTGCTGGATCAAAGGGTATGCACAGTTTGATAACTTTTTGAGCATATTCCAAATTGCTCTACAGAATGGCTGGATGTATTCACAATTCCACCAACAATGCATCAGTATCTCTGTTTTCCCACATCCCCTCCAACATTCCGCATTATCTTTCCCTGTCATTCTAGCCAATCTGACAAGTGTGTAGTGGTATCTCAGAATTGTCTTAATTTGCATTTCTCTGATTAATAATGACTTGGAGCACCTTTTATATGGCTATAAATAGTTCAATTTCTTTGTCTGCGAGTTGTCTGTTCATATCATTTGACCATTTATTAATTGGAGAATGGCTTGATTTCTTATAAATTAGAGCCAATTCTCTATATATTTTGGAAATGAGGCCTTTATCAGAACCTTTGACTTAAAAATGTTTTCTTAGTTTATTGCTTCCCTTCTAATCTTGTCTGCATTAATTTTGTTTGTACAAAACCTTTTCAGTTTGATATCATCAAAATTTTCTATTTTGTGATCAATAATAATCTCTAGTTCTTCTTTGGTCATAAATTCCTTCCTCTTCCATGGGTCTTAGAGGTAAACTAGCCTATGTTTTTCTAATTTATTTATAATCTCATTCTTTATGCCTAGGTCATGAACCTATTTTGACCTTATCTTGGTGTACAGTGTTAAGTATGGATCAATGCCTAGTTTCTGCCATACTAATTTCCAATTTTCCCAGCAGTTTTTGTCAAACAGTGAGTTCTTATTCCAAAACAGCAACTCTATTTAAGTTAAATATTATTATCCCCTTTTTATAGATAAAGAAATCAAAGCTGAGACAGATTTAATGACTCATTTTCAACTCAGATATTCTTAAATCTAGTTATAATACTCAATCCACTATACTACCTAGTTGCTAGAAAACTTTCTTTTAATAAGCCTGACTCATTTTCTTTCTTCCTTGATTCTTTATACTTTCATACTTTTGGTACCATATTTGGATGGTGTGAATCATTATTTCATTTAGTAAGTGTTTATAGAGTCTTACCCTACAAGAAGAAAGAGCTTTAAGAAATGAATTTTCCAATTGGAAAAAAAGCCTCTGAGATATACAATGTAGGCTATTAGGACTGGAGTAGATCCTAGAATGAATGAAAAAAAAAATCTAAAACATTCTGTATGTACTGGGAATTGAATTAGTCGCTAGAGATACTAATATGAGCAAGTAATACAGTCCCTGACCTTGAGGGGCTTCTATTCTAATAAGTGAAGACAAATAGGGGAATTATAAAAAAGCAAGCATGCCCTGCGGTATGGTTTGGAATTGGTCCAGAGGGGTCTGGTGGTTTTGATGATTTGTTGTTGATGGTGGTAGTTTGTTGTTTTCATTTTAAAAATGCAATTTTATAAGATTTTGAATCTTACAAAGGAGGAGGAGGAAGAGGAGGAGGAAGAAGAGAAGGAAGAAGAGGAGGAGGAAGAAGAAAAGGAGGAGGAAAAGAAGGAAGGAAGAAGGAAGGAAGGAAGAAAGGAAGGAAGGAAGGAAGGAAGGAAGGAAGGAAGGAAGGAAGGAAGGAAGGAAGGAAAAGAAAGAGGAAGGGAGAGAGAGGAAAGAAAGCAAGAAAGGGAAAGACAGAGGGAGGGAAGGATTCAGTGCGGTCCACAGTGGAACAGGTCTATTAAAAAAAATTAGTGTTTGTCCTTCATTATGGAAGAGGACTTTGACATTAAGGACATGATTTCATGACATGAAAATGAGTTGGATATCCACATTAATTATGTTGTAAAATAATACTCAGAACAAAAGGACAAAAAGCATGAGAAAGAAAAAACAAAAAGTGAAAAAAAGTTTGCTTTTATCTGCATTAGATTCCATTATTCTTTCTCTGGATGTGAGTAGCATTTTTTATCATGAGTCTTTTGTAATTGTCTTGGATCATCATATTGCTGAGAAAAGCTAAGTCCATCATAGCTGATCATCACACAATCTTGCTGTTACTGTGTACAATGTGCCTCTGGTTCTACTCTTTCACTCACCAGAAGTTCATGTAAATCTTTCCAGATTTTTGTGAAATCTGCCTGCTAATCACTTCTTATGACAGAATAGTATTCCACTGTATTCATATATCACAACTTGTCCATATATTCCTGAATTGGTGGGCATCCTTTCAATTTCCAATTCTTTGCCACAACAAAAAAAAAAGAGCAACTATAAATATTGTTGTGGATCTTTCCCCCTTTTTAAATAATATCTTTGGGATATAGAATTAGTAGGGGTATTGAAGAATAACCATTTTGGGCATAATTTCAAATTATTCTCCAGAATGGTTGGATCAGTAATTCACAACTCCATCAGCAATGCATTAGTATTCCAATTTCCCCACATCTTCTCTGGAGATCTGGTTTTTGTAAGGATAAAAAGTGAAAACTTAACTGTCAGAGTCATGTATCCTAGAGGCAGAGTATGGATTTCTAAAGGTGGATAATGAGAATGTCCAGGGTACATAGTTTGTTGTTTGTCTTTCATTCTGAAAGAGGACCATGACATCAGAAAGTGATACATGAAATGAAGTAATTTAGATTTCCACATTAGTCATGTAATGAAAGAAGAATCAGAATAAAAGGGGAAACCATGAAAAACACAAAATAAAAAAAAATAAATAAATGAAAATAGGCAGGATACTTTGGAGAGGACCAAGAAGTGAATGAAGAATGTAAAATATAAAATAGCAGAATTATAAAGGATTTTAGAACAAATTTGTTCTTTTGTTTGATTGTTGTTTCTCTTTTCCCTATGCTATCATCCTATTCCAGTATTCTGGAATACACAAAACCCCAAATGCTTTAAAATAAAAGCATATGGTACAATGTCATTTGCCACTCAGTGTGTGACCCATCCAGCAAAAGAGTATATGTGTGCCCTTGAGGCAAATTTATTCAGCCCAGTCTTATATATTTTAAAAATAAGTACGACTGCTATATACTTGTAGGAACCCTAACCCCATCATCCTTCACTTCCTGTTTCCTTTAAACACCTCCCTCTATTCCTTCAACATCCCCAACTTAAAGAAAAAATTCATTTCAAAGATAAAATTCTCCTTAAGATCCAGCTTTTGTATGAGAAAATTAGAGCATATTGATTAATGACTATCTTATTTGATTTCTTTCCTATCAAAAATTTACTGCATGTCCAACAGAAGCTGAGAGTTTCCTAATCTTACCCTAACACAGACTCTTCCTCTGCCTATACTTTTTCTGATCTTAACCTCATCTCAATATTTAAGGAAAAAATGTGCTTTTGAATAGGGCTTACATACTCTAACATAGAATGTTAAACTGGAAGAAACCTTAAAATATGTAGTGATAGAGAGATAGAGAGATAGATGGGTGAATGTATGGATGAATCAGTGAATGAGTAGATAGATGGATAGTTAGATATTTGTTAAATGCTTTCTCTGTTCCAGGCACTGTACTAAGTGCTGAGAATAGAAATATAAGAAATGAAGGCAATCCCTGCCTTCAAGGAGCTTCCATTCTAATTGAGGTGGGAAGGAAACAATACAAGAAAAAGAGAAGAAGAGGCAAAGCTACATATATAGCAGCCTGTTTTGGAATTGGTAACTCAGAAATGAGTGAGGTAGACCAGACTAGCCTCTCTGAGCTGAGAGTAGTTCCTCAGCCAGTCCTCCCTTGAGGACATAGGAATAATGGTCTGAGTCAGGGGAGCATAGTCTTAAGCTGGTGGTTGGAAAGTATGTAACACAGAGTGTTGGAGGGAAAACTGTAACATAAAATGTTAGAGATGAAAGTAATTTCAGATCACAAGAGAGCAAATGTGACACCTGGGAGTTCATCTATTCCCCTACTTTAAAGCCTTTTACTGTTTCCCAACTCCTCACAAATTATCATAATTGTTCTGTCATTCAAGATTGTCCAAGATTTAGTCTCAACTTCCCTTTATAGACATGTTTCCCATATCAATATTTATATCTAGGTATGTCATATCTATGTATTTACACACACACACATATACATAGTTGAATACATATATGTGTGTGTGTGTGTGTGTGTGTGTGTGTGTGTGATATTTAGGGATTATATGCACATAGACATAATATTTGGAGAAATGGAGGGTATGTAAAGCATGGCAAACTCAAGAGGAGATATACAGTGTACTATGTTTTTGTTTTTTTTTAAATTTGATTTAGTCAGAAGACCTTGGTGTCTGAATTCTTATTGTGGGACTACAAGAAGTTATTTTCTGCTTTGGAGTATTATCTGTCAAAATGGTGTTTAAAGCTCATATGAAATAAAGAATGTTGAGCCTTTTGTCATTCTAAAATGGACCCTGTAAATGCCAGCACATAATTATTGTTATTATTGATATTACTAATAATTAATAAATAAATTATAACTGATCTGAGAAAATTCAAGTATGAAAAGTTTCAAGCTATAGAGAACAGAAAATAAGGAAAGGCAGCACAAGGATTTATTTCAGGATCCATGGGTCAAAGAAGAAAAATCTGACTGAGAGACAGGGAAAACCCTAATATACTTCAAGGGTAGTGTGTTTGTCTTTGTTTTTCTAAAAGCAGAACATAAATTGTCTTGCGGTGGTTAAAAAATTTATTATCAGGCAACCCAAATGACAATGAGTCATTCTGCAGTACTTCAGCTAGTACTTCAACCACATAAAGAGGCTTAAGCATAACTAGAGAATTACCTAACCATGAAAATTGAGATTACATATACTGTAGCTAATTTCCTTTTTTTGAAATTATCCCTCATGTAGAATTTCTAGGGATTACTTGAAATGTAGATCCAGCTGAGAGTCTAGAAAATGAGCACAAAAAAGGAAAGACCTGGAGGAGAGAAATTAGTAAAGTATATCTGGTAGAATCCAGGAGTGTATGGAACTCCTGAGATAAAATTTGGATGCCTCTAGAGAACATGAATTCTAACTCAGAAACTGAGGGTTTAGGGAGGACAGCACCACAGGGAAGAAATGAACAGCCTGTAGGAAATAGTACAAACATTTATATAGTATATTAAAGTTTGCGAAGTGTTTTACATATGTTATGTCAATTTTCATGACCATTCTGGGAGGTAAGTACTAGTATTATCCCCATTTTATAGAAAAAGAAATTAAAACTAAGGTAAGTTATATGACTCCACCAAGGTCATCCAGCTGAGATGTTTCTGAGAAGAGATTTGAATCCTTCTTTCTGATTCCTAGTCCAGCATATGATCCATTTTGCCACCTCCCTGCCTGTAGGTAAAAGAGGAGATTCTTTGCCTCAATTTATATCAAGCCTTACTCATTGACTGGATGTAACCTCAGTCAAAAGGAGACTTATTGAAGACACTAGCTTAAAAAGACCATGGTCTCCCATTTCATCCAGGACCATCTCCAGTTGTCATGATCTATATCTGGCCATTGGACCCAGATAGCTCAGATGTGAAACAGGTGACCTTGCTCAGCCATCCCTCACTTCAATTCAATTCACTTACATGTCATGGCACTCCCTCCCGAATGTCATGGTGCTCTTCAAGAACAAGGACAAACAATAACCTCTGTAAGTCTATGAAGGTGGGAGGGAGGAGAAGGGTGAAAGGGTGGGGTGAGGTAGAGGATGCATCTTTTAGCTATTTCACACCATGGAAATGTCAAAGTCCTGTAATTTGGTGAAGCTGAGGAACTCTTCACAATAATGTTTTTAAATGCATAAAATAAAGCATACAGGATTACAAAGGAAATCAATACTACTGAATATAGTCACCAACAATATTAAATAATGCTTTAAGTACATAACATAAAACACAAAGGATTACAAAGAAAACAAACCATATTAAAACAGTTACCAAAATATATTTTTAAAAAATTCACAGACCTCAGGTTAAGAGCCCTGCTTTAAACTCTACATGAATATAAACTATTATTAGATTGGAATGAAAGGTGAATTGTTCAACCTGAGAAGGAAACAGAGAAGGGAACAGCCTGTTAACAAACTGATTAATGAGTGAAGCAAGATCAAATTAGTTTAAGTAATGAGACTGATCTGTGTTGACCCTCCCATCTTGAGAGAAAGTGAGCTGCTCACCATGTTGATTTTCAAATTTTGTTTTAGGACCTTATATGTGATGAATTATTGTTATGGAATATTGTAAGAAGATAGGGTTGAAAAGGAGATTGTGGCCAGGCCACAGAGATCTTGAACCTCAGGCTCAAGATTTGGGACTGAATTGGCAGTCAAGAGGAGCTAGTAAATTCTGTATATGATTATGCTTCAAGATTCTGTCACTTTGTACTAAAATAGTTTTTATATACTAAATGGCTAACTGAACACATCTCTCTGAAAAGAAGGAAAAGAATAAGATTTATTTAGTGTCTATTATGTGCCAAGCACTATGCTAAGCACATTACAAATATTATCTCATTCAAGTCTCACTTGCCCAGTATAATTGTTCAGAATTAAAGAGATAGACTTGTCCTTCAAAAGGACATGTATCTCTCAATTTATCCATCTATCTATCTGTCTGTCTGTCTGTCTGTCTATCTGTCTGTCTGTCTGTCTATCTATCCATCTATCTTTGCAACCATTTTTCTATATATCCTTTTACCTATTTACTCTCTATCAATCTGTTATCTATATACATATCTGCCTGTCTGTCTATTTATCTGTCTGTCCTGAACCTAGCATAGAGTCTGGAATATAGAAAGCACAATCCTAAAACCTTTTTTAAAACTTAGTAAATATGGAGGGTTTTCTCTTTCTTTCCTGTCTCTTTTCTTCTTTCTTTTTTTTCTGGTGGACAGTACAGCAACTCCTGGTCAGAAGAAAACTACTTATTCCTTGCTTTGAAGTGAAGAAGCCTTATGACCTGGTGTCAAGGAGTTTCCAAATAGCTCAAGGAGAAATAATCTAAATACATCTTATTCATATAAATAATGCAATGTTTTTATCTCTCTAAATCTTATTTTGAGGGATTTTTGTATTTTTTACTGAACTAGATGAGCTAGAAATTTCCCTGAGCATCCATTTGCTTATTTATAATTCTCCTTGAGAAAAACAACAACAACAACAACAACAACAGAAATACCTGTTTATTGACAAGACTGGGGCAGTGGGAAGGTTTTAGTGCCAATTGTACTATTAATCATATCCAAAAAAGGATACCCAGATAAGATTTGGTGTGGAAAAAAGAAAATATAAGTAGTGCTTACAATGATATGGAGAAGTTCTATGAGTTTAGGTTGAAAATGTACTAAGCCAAAGTTCCAGGAGTGGAGCCAAGATGGTGTAGTAAAGCTAGGAAACTGCTCAAGCTCTCCTAGTTTCCCTCAAAATCACATGAAACCAAGTCTCTGAACAGAGTCTGATGGAGTAAAACCACACTCCAGCTAAAGTTAGATTGAAAAAACTTCAAGAAAGATAGCATGAAAGAAGTGTTCAGCCCAGCTCACATGGAGCCTGGGAAAGCTGGTGAAAGGGTCATATTTATGCAGATCACCAACTGAGACCCTCAGTACTGGCTCTATAATGGAGCAAACCAGCAGCACAGTTCCTAGTCTCAACTCAGAAGGCAAATTCTAAGAAACCAGGGCATTTCCTGAAAAAAAAGCAGGCAATGCTACCCCTTGTAAATACAAGGGGCCCCTGTGCTCAAAGTCAAGGCTCAGAGCTGCATAGGAAGCTGGGGACAGCTCTTTACCCCAGGAGCAGAGCTAGGTCACAAAAATAAAAAGAAAAGAGGAAATATAAAAAGAAAAGGAAAGAAAATGAACAAGAAACAAAAAAGGGCCTTGATCATAGTTACTTTGATCACAGGGAAAACCAAAACACCAACTCAGACAAGGACAAAATGCCCACAGAGAAGATCTCAAAGAATAATATGAATTGATCTCAAACCCAAAGAGGCTTCTTGGAAGGGCTCATAAAAGACTTCAAAAGACAAATAAGAGAAGTAGGAGAAAAAGTGAGAAAAAAAAGGAGAACTATGCAAGAGAGAATCAACAGATTGGAAAAGGAAGGCAGTTCCTCAAAAAATACAGTCGTCCAAAAGCAACAACAATCCACTGAAGAAAACTATACCTTCAAAAGTAGAACTAACAAATGGAAAAAGAGATGCAAAAATTACCTGAATAAAATCACACATTAAAAACTAAAATGGGGCAAATAGAAGGTAATGATTCCATGAGATATGAAGAATTAGTCAAACAAACTAAAGAGAATGAAAAAATGGAAGAAGATATAAAACATCTCCTTAGAAAAACAGCCGAGGTGGGCAGAGCCAAGATGGCAGAGTAAAGGTAGGAACTTTCCCAACTTCTCTCCCAAACTGCTCCAAATTCTTTTAAATAATGACACTAGACAAATTTTAGAAAATCAAAAAGCTTTTTGACGGAGAAGAACATTTCCCAGCTGAAAGCAACTTAAAAGATCAGCGAAAAGGTCTGTGACACCACAGTGGGAGCTGTGGTGCAGCTTGGACCCAAATCCAGCCTGGCCTGGATCAACCTCTGAATCAGAGACAGTACCGGTGGCTTTTAGATCTCTCAGCCCACGGACAGCAGAGGAGCTGGAAGATTAGCAGAAAAGGTCTGTGGAACCAGAATGGGAGTCTATTGGACAATCCCAGCACAGGCTCAGTCTCGCCTTAGCTCCAGCACAGATGCCAGTATCAGACAAATAGGACCTCTGAATCAGCAACAGTGCTGGAGGCTTCCGGACCTCTTAGCCCAGGGATACCAAGGAGGACTTTAAAAGTCAGTGGAGCAAGTCTGTAGCTATGTGGTGGGAGTCCCAGCACAACCCTAGCCAGGACATTATATCTTACAACTTACAGTGGGTCAGGGATACACCTAACAGCTCCAGAGCAGAAAAGAGTGTTCCTAGTCAGATTCCTAGATGGATTTTTGAAAACAGCTGCACAAAACACCTGGAATTTGGGACAATATACCCTCCACCCTGGAAATGGAGCCCTACTTTAACAAACAGTTAAAAGCCAAGTAATTGTCTAGGAAAATGAGCAGAAACACCCACCAAAAAAGTTTCTGACCATTGAAATTTATTATGGTGAGAAGATGATAACAAAGTCAAAGCTCCTACATCCAAAGCCTACAAGGAAAATAAGAATTGGATTCAGATCATGGAAGAGCCAAAAAAAAAAAAAGACTTTGAAAATCAAGCAAGAGAGATAGAAAAAAAATTAGGGAAAGAATTGAGAGAGATGCAAAAAGAAATACTAAAAACTCATGAGAAGAATGCCTTAAAAAGCAAAATTGGCCAATTAGGAAAGGAGGTACAAAAGCTCACTGAGGAAAATAATTCCTTAAAAATGGAACTGAGCAGGCAACTAGGTGGTGCAATGTATAGAGCACCAGCCCTGAAGTCAGAAGGACCTGAGTTCAAATCCAGTCTCAGACACTTAACATTTCCTAGCTATGTGACCTTGGGCAAGTTGCTTAACACCAATTGCCTCAGAAAAAAAAAAGAAAGAAAGAAAAAGAAAAGAAAAAAAATGGAATTGAGCAAATGGAAGCCAATGACTTTATGAGAAATCAAGATACAATAAAGCAAAAACAAAAACTGAAAAATAGGAAAAAATGTAAAATATCTCATTGGAAAAACAACTGACCTGAAAAATAGATCCAGGAGAGATATATTAAAAATTATTGGGGTACTTGAGAGTCGTGATCAAAAAAAGAACCTGGATATCATCTTTCAAGAAATTATTAAGGAAAACTTTCCTAATATCCTAGAACTAGAAGATAAAATAGAAATTTAAAAAATTCAACTATTGCCTCATGAAAGAGACCCCAAAATAAAAACTCCCAAAAATATTATAGCCAAATTCTGGAACTCCCAGGTCAAGCAGAAAATATTGCAAGCACATAAAAAGAAACAATTCAACTGTAGCAGTCACAATCAAGGTACCACACGATTTAGCATCTTCTACCTCAAAGAACCAGAGGGCTTGGGATATGATATTCTGTAGGGCAATGGAGCTAAGATTGCAACCAGGGATCATGTATACATCAAAACTAAGTATAATCCTTCAGAGGAAAAGGTAGTCATTCAGTGAAACAAAGGATTTTTAAGCCTTCATGATGAAAAGACCAGAGCTGAATGAAAAAATTTGTTTTCAAATACAGGACTCTGGAGAAGCAAAAGGTAATCAAGAAAGTGATATCATAAGGGACTTAATAAAGTTTACCTATTTACATTTCTACATGGGAGAATAATACTCATAATTCATTAGAACATTCTCATTGTTTTGGTAATTAGGAGTATACATAGACAGAGGACATGGCTATGAGCTGAATATGAAGGGATAATATCTCTTTTTTAAAATGATGGAATTAAAGGATAAGAGATGAATGTACTAGGAGGAAGGAAAAGGAAGAAGTGGAATGATGCAAATTATCTGTCATAAAAAAAGAGGCAAGGAAAAGCTGTCACAGTGGAGGAGAAGAGGGAAATGAAAGAGTGAATGAGTGAACCTTACTCTCATCAGAATTGGTTCAAAAAGGAAATAACATCCATATTCAATAAAATAAAAATCCATCTTACCCTGCAGGAAAATAGGAGGGGAATGAGATGTGGGAAATAAGGGGAGGATGAAAAAAGAGAGGTCATATTGGGGAAAAGAGTAGTCAATAGAACCCTTTTAAGAAGGTTCAGGGTGAGATGAGAGTGAGTATAAATGGGGGCAAACACAATTACCAATAGTAATTGTAAAAAAAAAAAAATCCAAGCAAGTTTATTTGATGGAATATTATTGTTTTCTTGAAAGTGATGCATAGATGCTTTCAGAAAAACAACAACCTGGAAAGTCCTCTATGATCAAAGTGAAATATACAAATTACAAGGTAATAGCAATGTTCTGGGATGACCGGCTGTAAATGACTTTGTTATTCTCAGTAGTACAATAAGCCACACCTACTCAGAAGGTCTTATAATAAAAAATCCTATCCATACTCAGAAAAAGAACTGATAGAATCTGAATGTAGATGGAAGCATTCTCTATTACTCACTCTTTTAACAGTTTTTCTTGAGGGATTTTGTTTTCATTAGGTTAGGAGATTTTTGTTTTCTTTCACAACTTGACTGATATGGAAATGTTTTGCATAACTTCACATGTGATTACTTATTTGTGGGTGGGGATAAGGGAAGGAACCTAGAACTCAAATTTTTTTAAAAACAAATTTAAAAAAAATGTTTTGAAACAACCAGGGAAAAATATTGAATACATAATTTTTAAAAAAAGAAAAAAAGAAAAGAAAAACAGCTAATCTGAAAAATAAATCCAGAAGAGACAATTTAAAAATTAATGGCCTACCTGAAGGCCATGACTAAGAAAAGAGCCTGGATAGCATTTTTTTTATAACTTTTTATTGATAGAACCCATGCCAGGGTAATTTTTTACCACGTTATCCCTTGCACTCACTTCTGTTCCGATTTTTCCCCTCCCTCCCTCCACCCCTTCCCCCAGATGGCAAGCAATCCTTTACATATTGAATAGGTTACAGTATATCCTAGATACAATATATGTGTGCAGAACCGAACAGTTTTTCTTGTTGCACAGGGAGAATTGGATTCAGAAGGTATAAATAACCTGGGAAGAAAAACAAAAATGCAAGCAGTTTATATTCATTTCCCAGTGTTCTTTCTTTGGGTGTAGTTGCTTCTGTCCATCCTTGATCAATTGAAACTGAATTAGCTCTCTTTATCAAAGAGATCCACTTCCATCAGAATACATCCCCAAACAGTATCGTTGTTGAGGTATCTAATGATCTCCTGGTTCTGCTCAATTCACTTAGCATCAGTTCATGTAAGTCTTGCCAGTCCTCTCTGTATTCATCCTGCTGGTCATTTCTTACAGAACAATAATATTCCATAATGTTCATATACCACAATTTACTCAATTATTCTCCAATTGATGGGCATCCATTCATTTTCCAGCTTCTAGCCTCTACAAACGGGGTTGCCACAAACATTTTGACACATACAGGTCCCTTTGCCTTCTTTAGTATCTCTTTGGGGTATAAGCCCAGTAGAAACACTGCTGGATCAAAGGGTACGCACTGGATAGCATTTTCAAAAGATCATCAAGGAAAACTGGCCTGGAGGACGAAATACTCATTCAAAGAATCCATTGATCACTTTCAGAAAGAGATTCTACAAGGAAAACTCCAAGGAGCATTGTTACATAACTTCAAAACACAACTTCAGGGAAAAAATACTGCAATCTGCCAGATAAAAACAATTTAGATATGAAGGAGCAACAGTTAGGATTACCAAGATTCGTCAGCTTCTACAATAAAGGATGGGAGGGCCTGGAATACCATTTTTCACAAGGCAAAGGACCTGGCATTACAACCAGGCTGATTGAGCATTATCATTCAGGGGAGGAGGATGAATATTATCTGAAGCCTGATCTCATCAGTTTTGGTTCTAAGAGGGAATAACTTAGTCATTCAGTTGGGTATAGAAATTTAGCTAACCCTATAAAGAAGTAGGAGGAGAAAAGAAAAGGGAGGGGTAAGGGAGAAGGGGGGCAGAAACACTACAAAAAAGGTAAAATAAGGGGGGGTAGGGTGATGGAAGATAAGGTAATAGGTGGAATGGATTAAAAAACACTGCTAAGTGAACGGGGAGGAGTGATAGGAAATAAGGTAGTGGGGGGGGCAGTGAATACATTTTAAAATGACTACTGATAATAGGGTGGAAAGAGAGAACAAAAGTATATACAGGGAAGAAAATAGGATGGAGATCTATACAGAGCTGGTAAACATAACTATGAATGTGAATGGGATGAAATCCCTAAAAAAAAAAAAAAGAAGAAGAAGAAGAAGCAAGTTGCAGAGTGAATTAAAAAACAGAATCCTACAATATGTTGTTTACCAGAAACACATTTGACATAGAGAGACACATACAAAGTAAAGGTAAAAGGCTGTAACAAAATTTATTATGCTTCAGCTGAAACAACAACAACAACAACAAAAAAAAAAAGCAAGAGTAACATTCTTATCTCAGAAAAGTAAAAATAGATCTTATTAAAAGAAATGAAGAGGAAAGTACATCTTGATAAAGGGTAGCATAGTAATGATATGAAATGTATATGCACCAAATGGTAGAGCATACAAATTCCTGGAGAATATATTTAACTAGTTACAGGAAGAAATAGATAATGAAACTATATTATTGGGGAGCTTCAACCTTTCCCTCTCAGAATCAGATAAATCTAACCACAAAACAAACAAGAAAGAAACTAGGGAGGTCAATAGAATCCTAGAAAACCTATACATGATAAACTTCTGGAGAAAACTGAAAAGAGAAAGAAAGGAATACATGTACATGTAGTTCATGGCACCTACAGCAAAATTGACCATGCATCAGAGCATAAAAACCTCACAATCAAATGCAAAAAGGCAGAAATAATAAATACTTCTTTTTCAGACCACAATGTAATAAAAATTATATTCAATAAAGATCAGGAAAAGATAGACTAAAAACCAATTGAAAATTAAATAATCTAATTCTAAAAAATGAATGGGTTGCATAACAAATCACAGAAACAAGCCATAATTTCATTTAAGAAAATGACAATAATGAGACAATATGCCAAAACTTATGGGATGCAGTCAAAGAAATTCTTAGGGGAAAGTTTATATTTCAAAATAGATATATAAATAAAAAAGAGAAAGATCAATGAATTGGGCATATAACTAAAAAAAGCTAGAAAGAAAAATAAAAAAACTCATAAATAAATACCAATTTAGACATTCTGAATCTCAAAGGAGAGATTAATAAAATCAAAACTAAGAACATGATTGAAATAATTAATAAAACTAAGAGTTGGTTTTATGAATAAAATAACAAAATAAATAAATCTTTGGCTAATTTGATTAGACAAAAGAAACAAAACCTCCAAATCACCAGCAAAAAATGAAAAGGGTGAACTTACCATCAATGAAAAAGAAATTAAAGCAATAATTAGGGAACTATTTTGCTCAATTGTATGGCAGGAAGCCTGATAATCTAACAAAAATGGGTGAATATCTACAAAAATATAAATTGCTCAGATTAACAAAAGATGAAATAAATTATTTAAATAGTCCCATTTTAGAAAAAGAAATTGAGTAAGCCATTAATGAACTACCTAAGAAAAAATCTTCAGGGCCACATGGATTTACAAGTGAATTCTACCAAACATTTAAAAAACAATTAATTCCAATACCATGTAGACTATTTGGAAAAATAGGTAAAGAAGGAATCCTGCCAAATTCCTTCTATGATACAAATATAGTACTGATACCTAAACCAAAAAGAGTCAAACCACAGAAAAAAAATTTAGACCAATCTCCTTAATGAATATTGATGTAAAAAAATTTAAGTAATATATAAGCAAAGAGATTACAGCAACTTATCAGCAGGATAATACACTATGAGTAAGGGGGATTTATATCACGAATAATGCAGGGCTGGTTCAATATCAAGAAAACTATTACCATAATTGACCATATCAATAACAAAATGAAAAGAAATCATATGATAATCTCAATAGATGCAGAAAACTCTTTTGACAAAATACAGCACCTATTCCTTTCAAAAACACTAGAAAGCATAGGGATAAAGGGAGATTTCTTTACAATAACAAGCAGTATCTATTTAAAACCAACAGCAAGGGGCAGCTAGGTGGCACAGTGCATAGAGCACCAGACCTGAAGTCAGGAGGACCGAAGTTCAAATCTGGTCTCATAACATTTCCTAGCTGTGTGACCCTGGACAAGTCACTTAACCCCAATTGCCTCATGGGAAAAACACAGCAAGCAATATAGAGAGAAGCTAAAGGCATTCCCAATAATATCTGGGGTGAAACAAGGATGCCTATTATCACCACTATTATTCAACATTATACTAGAGATGTTGGCTTTAGAAATAAGAAAATAAAAATAAAAATAAAACTATCACTCTTTTCAGATGATATGATGATATACTTAGATAATGCTAGAAAATCATCCAAAAATCTACTGCAAAAAATATACAGCTTTAGGAAAGTTGCAGGATATACAATAAATCCACACAAATTATTAGCATTTCTGTATATTGAAAAAGCTCAGCAGCAAGAGATAGAAAGAGAAATTCCTTTTAAAATAACTATAGACAAAATAAACTATTTGGGTGTCCACCTGCCAAGACAAACCCAAGAACTATATGAACACAATTACAAAACAATTCTCACACAAATAAAGATCTAAACAAAATATTAAAAATTAAAAAATAATAATTGCTCGCAGGTAAGCCTAATATAATAAAAATTACAATTCTGCGGTCATGTCAATCAAACTGCCAAAAATTATTTTTATAGAACTAGAACAAATAAAAAAAAATTCATCTAGAAGATCAAAAGTTTAAGAATATCAAGAGAACTAATGAAAAAATATGAAGGATTGTGGCTTAGCAGTACCAGACCGAAAACTATATTATAAAGTAGCAGTCATCAAAAGTGGATCAGTGGAATAGATTAGCTACACATGACACAATAATCAAGACCTCAAATAATCTAGTATTTCACAAATCCTCAAACTCCAGCTTCTGGAATAAAAACTCAGTATTTAACAAAAATTGCTGGGAAAACTGGAAAAATAATATGTCAGAAACTATATATCACATTCTATACCAAAATAAGGTCAAAATAGGTACATAATTTGGGCATAAAGGATGATACCATAAACAAATTAGGAGAGCAAAAGATAATTTACTTATCAGATCTTTGGAGAAGGAAGGAATTTATTACCAAAGAAGAAATAGAGAACATTATGAAAGGCAAAATAGACAAATTTTGATTACATTAAATTCAAAAGGTTTTGCATAAATGAAACCAAAAGAAACAAGATTAAAAAGGAAGTAGAAAGCTGGGAAAATATTTATAGCCAAGGTTTCTGATAAGGATCTCATTTCCAAAATATAAAAAGAACTGTGTCAAATTTATAAGAATACAAGTCATTCCCCAATTGATACATGGTAAAGGATATGAACAGACAATTTTCAGATGACAAAATTAAAGTCATCTATAGTCTTATGAAAAAATGATTTAAATCACTATTGATTAGAGAAATGCAAATTAAAACAATTCTGAGGTACCATCTTACAATTCTCAGATGGACTAAAATGACAGGAAAATATAATGATAAATGTTGGAGGGCATGTGGGAAAGCAGGTATACTAATGCATTGTTGGTGGAGCTGTGAAATAATCCAACCATTCTGGAATTCAGTCTGGAAGTATGCTCAAAGGGCTATAAAACTGTGCAGACCCTTTGACTCAACAGTGCCATTACTAGGTTTATATCACATGGAAATTATAAAGGAGAGAAAAGGACCCACATATGCAAAAATGTTTGTAGCAGCCATTTTTATGGTAACAAAGAATTGGGAAATGAATAGGTGTCCATCAATTGAGGAATGGCTGAAATAGTATATGAGGTAAAGGAATAGTATTGCTCTAAAAAATGATGAACAAAAAGGTTTGGAAAGATTTACACAAACTGATACTGAGCAAAACAAGGAGAACCAGGAATACACTGTATATAGTAACAGCAAGAATGTATGATGATCAGCTTGGGTCTTCTCAGTAATTCAATTCTCAATTACAATCCCTCTAGACTTTGGACAGAAAATAACATCTGCATCCAGAAAAAGAGAACTATGAATATTGAATGTAAATCAACACCACCTATGTTCCCTTCTTTTTTCTGTTTTTTTTTTCCCTTTTGTTCTAATGTTTCTCTCCAAACATAATTCATAAAGCAATGGGTACTAAAATAAATAAATAAATTTAAAAAGAAAAGAAAATGTATTAAGCCTATGATATCTCTGCAAAGTTTGTTGAATATTTTATTTGTTTATCTAATTGCTTATAATAAGGCATTCTATAATTGACAAACTATTTTCTCTCCAAATAATTCTGGGAAGTTATGAATACAAATATTTTCACCATTATATAGATTACAAAGTGATTAGCGCAGGGTCCTACAGATGCTATTAAGTTTGGGAGGAAGAATCTGATCTTAAGTCTTCTAATTGAAAATTAATTTTAAATAGTATTTATGTATCTTTTTTATATAGCTTATGTACTTGTAATGTAAGACATCTAAACATTATACACCATAAGATATAGCTTACATATTTTGGTATACATTAAATATATCTTTTATTTTTGCCATCACTTTCATTTTCAAATATAATTATCCTCCTCTCCTACTAAAATCAACCCTGATAACAATAAGAAATAAAAAAGAGGCATGAATTAGCTTAGGAATACTAACCAACATATTATTCTACTCTTGCAATACGTATGATCTTCCACACCACTGGTCTCTCACAAGTACAAATAAAAGAAAGAGGTTCATTTTATCATCTCTTTTTTGTAATTATGCAGCAATGCAGTCATTATGCATCTTATTTTCCTTGTCTGCTCACTTAACTTTATACTGGTTCATGTCTTTCCATGCTTCTCTTAATTCTTCATATTTATCATTTCGTATAATTCCATTACATTTACATACCATAATTTATTTCACTTATCCCATTTGATGGGCATCTACTTTGTCTCCAATTTCTTGCTATTACAAAAAGCATTACTATAATTATTGTGTGAATGCAGAGATTCCAGTTCAAATTGGTAAAAATTAGTGTCTTTTTTGCTATAATATACTGACTCTTACAATCCACTTTCCTTGTCATTTGTTCCTTTTTTAGTAAAGCAGTCAGATAATGTGGATTCTGGTTAATTGAAGTTTGACTGTACAATAGCTATGACTCTCCACAGAAGATTACAACATATTATTCACCCAGTCATTTTTCTCTGACTTCATAGTAGAGATTTTAGAAAGTGTAGACTGGGGAGGGAAGACAAAATGGTATCTTTTTGGGGAGTGGAGATTAAGGTGATCTAATGTTAAAGCAATGTCAATATACTTATTTTGGTGAAATAACAGTTCCTTGCATATAAACATATATAAAACATTTGCCCAGATATTATCATATATGTCTTTCACAATATCCCTTCAAAGTAAATGTTATTATCACCATTTACAAGTCAAGAGAATCAGATGTGGATTGCCTCTAGTCTAAGTTTGCACAAGTAGTTAGTGGTATAGATAGATGGATATTTAGGTTACATAGACTTTCTCATTTCCCATTTGGAATTTGTCTGTGGGTCAGAAATCTAATAGAGGTAATATCTTCTTTGAAGCAATGTTTCAAGTGTTAGTTACATGGTAAGACTTCTCCCCCAGAATAGTAGAAGAAGCCTTTCTCTTTAGCTGCTTTGACACAAAGAAGAAGCAAGGAATAAAACTAGTGGAATGTGGAGAACAAAAGGAAGAACAGATGTTAAAAGAAGAGATTCCATTTTTCTGAATTTGCTTCACATTAAAAACAAGAAGGGAGTCATGACTGGGAGGAATGGATTTCCCTTTGAGAAGGATCTTGAGATTTTTTGACTTAGGGAGTAAAGTGAACAGGATCTTAAACCAGTTACTAATTGAAATCTATTTACTGAATAAAAAAATACCTTTTTTGGGTGGGGTGATGGTCTGGGAAATATTTCCTGCTCTGTCCTGTTGATGTCACCTCATTTTCAGTTTCTATTTCCTCTGCAACAGTTTTCCAATGGTCATTTTCTTGATCTTTCTTCCTTTGACATGATTATATCTAAACAACCTTGGAGAGAAATAGAGGTTTACAGATTTATAACTGGGAAGAGCCTCAAAAACCATGTGATCTAATGCCTTTGTTTTAAATTTGAGGAACTGAGGTTAAGAAAGGTGCTATACATGGAAGAAAATGCCTAAACCACTATTTGAACTTTAGGCCCTTTGATTGGTGACATAAATGTACACCCTGAGGAACTTTGGAGGTTATCTAGTTTAATTCCTTCATTTTATAAATAAGGAAATTGAGCCCCAGAGACATAAATGCCTTGATTAGCATCATCTAGGTTATAAGTGGTAGAGTCAGGACTTGTACTTAGTGATTCCAATATCAGCAGTCTATTTTCTTTCCTAAGTTCCCTCTCCACTGGTTCCACACACTGCTGTGGAACCAGAAACAGATCTAGAGTCAGGAAGAACTGAGTTCAAATCAGTATTAATTACTACTTGCCTGACCATTTGCACTTACTTCTTCCTGGACTTCAGTTTCTTTACTCAAAATTAGGGTTTTAGACTAGCTGATCTTTATGGTCCTTTCCTATTCTAAGTCCTATGAGCTTTTTGAGGATATCTCTCTTCCATACAATTATAGTGCCAGACCCAGGACTTATACAATCTGGGCTCAGATATAGGCTCAAATTTTACTAGCTGTGTAACCCTATGCAAGTCAAGGATTCTTTGATCTTCACCATAAGTAAAGGAGACATAATTAATAATAATAATATCTACCTTCCCCAAAGAATTGTTATAAGGATCCAATAAAATGCTATAAAAAAAGTTCTTTGCAAATCAAGATAAATGTAAGATAATATTCTTCCAAAGATTAGTCCAGTTAGAAATGGTCCACCTATTCCTACAATCAAGTAGCCAACCTTTCCTCCACGAGACTGATCCTTAAAAGGCATATCAGGGCTTTTTCAGAAAGGATTTGTAGTTATGATCAGTCAATTCAAGAAATATTCTCATTATGATTATATAAAGAGTAGTATATCATGATAGATAAAGGGCCAACTTTGGAATCAAGAAGACTCAAAATGGAATCTTGCCTCTGACATGTACCGGCTACATGATAAAGGACTAATCATTTAATCTTTCAATGCCCAAGTAAACTCTCAGAAATTGTTAATTACTTGCCCAGTTGCCAATCTGCATCAGTGGTGACAGATTTTTACCCTGAAAGTTCACAGCATTACTAAAATCATAGATCTTTCAATATAAACCATAAAATTTAAATTAAAAACACACAAGGATACAAATACTGGAAGATTTGCAATTATTTGCAATACAAATTTGTATTTGCAATACAAATATGAGAATGTGAAGATGAAAAAAGGCAAAGCTTTTACTTTTAAGGAGATAATAGGGCAAAACAATGAATCTACCGGGAGTTCAGCAAAAGTAATGAATTGACTTAAGAAGTACTAAGGAAGAGCACCTGCATCGCAAAAGACCTACCAGGAACAGCTCAAAGTTGCCCATCTGGCTTTGTAGCAAATGAAATCTTTAAAAACTTGCTTTCAAGTGATGGGAGGTAATCTTCTTCCTAAGAAAAGAATCTATATCATTTGTACCTATCAGACTATAGAAAGAAAAGAGGAAAACAATCAGAGGGAGTTCACCCAATAAGTTCTGGAAAAAATATTGATGATGATAGAAAAAAGGTATAGTGAACTGATCTGATTGCATGTCATTATAATCACAGAGGGCATGTGCCCTCTGATTTTGTTTGATGGGACATATTGCTTATAGCAGAGGTAGCACGATCTCCTAAAAAAAGAGATCACTAGGATTTGCCACTTAATATTTGTGTAATGTTGAGAGAAGTATATAAGAAAGATTCTAGAATCAGAAGACTTTCATTCAAATCCCATTTCTGTTACCAACTACCTGAATAACCAGAGACAAATCATTCAACATCCCTAGGAGCTTGAGGCAGCCAAGTTGTACAGTGGCTAGAGTTCTGGGTCTGTAATCAGGAAGACTTCAGTTCAAATTTCACCTTAGAAATTTACTAATTACATAAACATGAGCAAGTCACTTAATCTCTTTCTGCCTCAGTTTTTCAATTATAAAATGAAGATATATGATATGATCTCTGTGACTTAAGCACCTCTGAGACTTAATTCCCTTGTTGTAAAATGAGGAATTAAATATGTTATCTATAACATCATGCCCATCTCTAATAACCTGTTATTCTGCATTATCAGTGTCATAGTTGAAAAGGATAGATTTTAGGGGCCATTTGGTCCTGAATAAGAGTGTCTCCTTCCACAATACCAAGAAGTGCTCCTCGTGTTTGTCTTTCAAGATCTTCAATAATAGAGAACTCATTACCTGGAGCACTCACTACCTTTTTGGAAGACTAAGTACTTTTTTTGAATTAAGTTGAAACCATCCTCCCTCTAACTTATAACATCACAGCTATAGAACTGAAAGAGATCTTAGGGTCAGCTTGTTGAACCCCTGATTTCACAGATGAGCAGAATGAGACCCAAAGGGGTTAAATCCCTTGCCTAGGGACATATAGCTAAAAGGTATAATCAGGATTTGAACTCCAAATACATTGTTCTTCCTAACATACAATGTATTACCCGATATCCCTAGTCTTGCCTTCTGATAAGTATAATCTTCTATATCTTATACAGGAGAGATTCTTGAAGGCAGCTATCACATGGATGTTTACATCCCAAGTTCTCCCATATCCATCCTCTGGAATAGAGATAGAAATATAAGGAGCCATGAGCATGACAGCAGGAACTAAACGTTTTCATAGAAATCTTGTAGAGAACACCATTATTATGGATATATTCAGAAGAGATAAAATAATAGCTGCCCCATGATGCTGATTCACATTCCTCATTTCCACCGGCTCTCAGGGAAAGTCAATCGCCCCCTGTGAGCTTTTGATCTAAATGGAATAGGACATCTTCTACCTGCCAGAAGGTGGGAAGAAACCCTGGTATTTGTTACAGCAGCGAATAGCTTAGAGCAGGCTCTTGGGAAATGGCCTGTCAAGACTTCATTTCTCCATAGGGTTTCTGCAAACACAGAGAAAGTGGCCACAGCCTTGTTGCTAGCCTTCGATCACCCCCTTGCAGATTAACGGCTGTTTGTGCTGCACAAGGAGTGTTTGCTTGGACATGACCGATGTTTGTGAAATTGAGGTCATTCGGCTCCTAATCAAAGTTCAGACACCAGGCGGGGAGGCATAAAGAATTCCGATATCATAATCTCTAAGGGAGGGCTTGGCGCCCGAGGGTAGGCAGCAGTAAATTGTGTGCCCACGCAGCCAGCCATGTTGCAGACCCAGCACCAGTCAACTGGGGAATGGGAACCTGAGTACTTGCCCAGAAAGCCAGGTGATGAATGGGTGGGAATTAGACATATGGCTTTGTTCAGCCACTGAGTTTGGATGTGACTCTACAGTCATATAGATTCATAGACTATTAGAACTGAAAAAAACCTCTGATTCACTGTATCCAGGTCTCTAAGAGCTCTTAGAAAACATTCTTGTCTTTAATTTTTTTCCAATGCCAATTTTTGTACCATGTTAATATATATATATATATATATATATATATATATATATATATACACACACACACACACACATATATATATCCTGCCCCACTGGATTGCTCCTTAAACCAAAGAAAAAAGAGTTAACTAAAACTAATGGTCAAAATGACCATAGCTGACAGTATTTTTAACTATTTGTTCCTGTAATCATCTACCTATCTAATAAGAAAATGAAATGTATTCATCATCTCTTTCTCAGGACCAAGATTGATCATTAAAATTAATCTAATTTTGACTACCTTTTAGTATCTCCATTTATATTTCTATAGAGATTAAATAGGGCAGCTGGTGGCATAGTGGATAGAATAGTGGGCCTGGATCTAGTTAAAAATCCATCCTCAGAATTTACCAGCTATGTGAACCCCGGCAATTTATTTAATCTTATTTGCCTTAGTTTCCTCATCTGTAAAATGAGCTGGAGAAGGAAATAGCAAATCAGTCCAGTGTCTTTGCTAAGAAACTCCAAATGGAGTTACAAAGAATCAGACCTTACTAAGTAATAACAGATGGACAAATTGACCAAAGCTGACAGTACTTTTAACTACTTACTCCTCTAGTTCTCCATCTAGCTAATGAGAAGGAATGTATTTCATCATCTCTTCTTTGGGACCAAGATTGAGCATTAAAATTCATCTAAATTTCAGCTTAAAAGACAGTCACCTTTTAGTGTTTCCATTTAATGCTTCTATAATGATTGTGTATGTCATTCTGCTCACTGGTTCTGCTTACTGAATAAATTATTAGTTCATAAAATTCTTCCTATATTTCTTTAAATTCTTTAAATTTATCATTTCTTATAGCACAATAATGAGCCATTACATTTCTCCTTCATTCTCCTGAATTTCATTCATTCTCTACCAAAAAAAAATGGGCATTCACTTTTTTTTTCATTTTTTTTGGCTTCCAAGGATTGCTGCTATCAAAAAAAAAATTTTTTTTTAATATATGGGATCTTTCTTTTTGTCTTTGGCCCTCAGGATATATGTCCAGCAATGCAATTGCTGGATCAAAAGGCATGAATGGTTTAGTGTCTTTTCTTTTAATATTCTCATTTCATAGTTGAAGAAACTGATCCTCACAGAAAGGAAAGGGATTGTACAAATTAGTTAGTGACTGAAGCAACAGTAAATGAGGTCTTCCATTTACTAAAATTTACTAAAATGCGATTTTAGCAGCAGTGTTCTTTCTATGAATGAAATAAGACATTAGGGACCCAGAGAAGGGTTCTATCAACACCCCTAGAGGGAAGTGTTCTCCTTTAGAAATGTTTTGTGCTGCAAATACTCCCTGAGGAGCTCTATAGAAACTAAGAAGAGATGAAGGGAAAAAGAAGAGAAAAAATAAAAGGAGATAGGAAGGAGGAACAAGAAAAATCTTAACCTTTTAAAGGTCTTGCCAGTCCTGAGTGAAATCTGTGGCAGAAGCTGTGGACAGATGGTACCATCCTAACAAGGAACACACAATGTTTATCCAAAATACAGACGTCTTCATTCTGTTTTTGATGAAATAAGATTTAGGTTTTTCTCCTTTCCTACCAAAGTAGTGTGGCTGCCATCTTTCTTCCTTGGAGCCCTCTGGACCTCTTCTCCATGCTTCCATGAAACCTTCAATTTAGAAATTTACTGATAGGTGGAATATTTACCCAGGTTGGCGTGAACTAATGAAGGACTTACCATTTGTGATACCCCTAGGTTCCTTTCTCTTCATTGGGGCAAGATAGAGGGGTCAAAAAGGAGACAAATGAGAAAAAGAGGGGAAAAATAATCTTGTTTCTCCCAAACCAGAGGGCTAAAATATATATAAAACACAGAATGTTGGAATGAACAGGGATGTTAGAGCACAAAAGGTCAAAATATAAAAATAATCTCCAACCCTATTCTTTTATAGAGAAGAAAAGTGAGACCCAGAGATAGACAGACATGCTCTTAGTCCCACCATTAGTGAGAGTTGACAGTGGTCAACCAGGTAGCATATATTTGGCACTTACTATTTGCCAGGTACTATGCAAGCACTGGGGATACAAAGAGCTCATATTCTAATGGATGTAACTACACACATCCAAGAATTAGAGATCAAGAACTGGAATCTATCTCCCATAACTCCTAGCCCAGTACTCTATCTATTACAACACATTAGTCTCTTGGTACTTGGCTCAGTAACTACTCTTACTCAGTAACAAATCTATTTGCAACAAACTACCCCAAATAAGGTTTTCCATGTCTTCCAGTCAGGTCTAACCCTAAGTAATCCATATAGTAGAAGTGGGGAATATTAGGAAGGAAGGCAGGAGATTTCCAACTCATCTGGTTATATTAATATAATCAAAACCTTCATTGAAAAGCTTTATTCATGTCTTTTTTAAATACTATATTCAAATTCTCATATTATACCCTTTTCCTCATATAATATACCTTCCCTCTAAATCAAGTTAAATCAAGTTAAGCAAAACCAATTGGTACGTGGTTGTGTCTGTGAGACTAAGCAACATTCTTCTTTCACAGTATCCCACATCACCCTGAGGGCAGGGAAATGTATTTCCATTTTCTGTAATCCAGGACCAAGATCAATTATTGCAATTAATATGAGTTACTGTTATTTTCCTTTATAATATTATAGATGTTTCTTAAATTGCTTTTCTGGTTCAGCTTATTATACATTGCATCAAGTTATACAAATTTTTGTGTATTTTTCCAAATTCCTTATATTTGTCATTTCTTGTGTTTAATGTAACATTCATAAGAATATTGTGAATAAATTCATAATTTGTTTACTTCTTATTAATCAATGGCAACTCACTGTTTCAAATTTTTTTGCTACAAAAAAAATTCTGCTGCTATGAGCCTTTTTTGTCTGTCTTTGATCTCTAGGAGTATATACTCAGTATTGGAACAACTAGGTCAAAAGATAGTAGCACCTTGAAAAATTCTGAATTGTTCCATAGAACATTTAGTATAATCCACTCCACCAATCATGTATATCTGTATTATCACAATCTCTATAAATTAATCATTACTTCCATCCTTTCCCCTGTTTGTCAATTTGGTTGAAATAAAAACCTTCATTTTCAGTCAATGTGCTTCAAATGACTTTGGAAACAAATCATCAGCTACTATTACATTTTATTCCATTTCAAGAAGGTTTTCAAGATGATTTGTGTGATGGGCATTGATTTTATATCATAAAATCTGAGTTTGAGTTTTGACATTGGTCATTACTTTTTGACTATATGAGAATCATTTCATGTCTTAGGAACCTTGAGTTCCTTATCTATCAATTACCTCACAGAGTTGGAGTTTGAGGGTTTTTTTGCTGAGGAAAATATTTTGTATACTTTTCAGATCACTCTAGTAATGTGAGCTGTCACTGCCATCATTATTATGAGTGAGACATTGTATGGAAGAAGAATAGACTTAATTGATTTTACTTAGAATTCTCTCTTTCTTCTCTATGGCCCAAGAAACTTTACATAAACTTCAGAAATACATGCAGCTATGTCCCAGCACAGACAGAAGCTGGGACTGAGTTTATAAAGACTCACGAAACATCCAGCAAGGAGGCTCTGCTTCTGATAGTGTCCTTGTCTGGGAAACCTTGTTGGAAGTATATTGGTGCCAGATCTCATTACAACCATGAGAAGGTCCTTGCAGGATGTGTCGCTTGCAGACATCTCTTTCAGAGTGAGCTCAGGTTTCTTCCTTCCTACTCTATTCCCCCTGACATCAGGGCATTTATATTTGATGGTGCTAGGATGAATTATGCACACTCCCTGCTGAACAAGGATTTAATGAGGGGGTTGCTTTTCTTCCCTTTTCCTTTGCTTCTTAATGGATTCTAGCCTTTGAATTAAGCACCAGCTCAGTCTCAGAGCTCCAGGGCATACAGAAAGAGAACCATCTTAGTATCTAGGCCTTCCTTACAGCAAACTTAGCCAGGTAATATGACATGTTTGAATGAATATTGATTTGGGTATCAGAAGGCATGGGTTCAAGTCTCGTTGGTGTGGCCATGAGTAAATTATTCAATCACTTCAACTTTTGATCTTAGTCTCTGTAAAATGGCTAAGTTGAACTAGATGATTCCTAAAGATGCTTTTATCCTAATGTGACTTTTTGTTTTAAATCAAGATAGTTGCTTTGATCTTAGATTAGGTTAATAGAAATTATAGGGTAATCATAGGGTATAAGGTATGAGAGATAATATCTGAAGAACACAGGATGATGTCGAGGGTTTAGAGAAGGAAAACTCTGTACTTATGAGCATGCTGGAAAAAATACATTTTTGATAGCCTGTCTTTCACTCTAACCTAGTCACACAGAGTATTGGCTCCAGTTCCAATTCAATATTAGTTCAACAAGTATTTATTAAGTATCTGTTATGATCAATGAGGGAAAGGATAAAGAGAATAAGCATTATTATGTGCCAGGCATTGTGCTAAAAGATGTAAAAAATATCTCATTTGATAATATTGTGCTGGATGCTGAGGTTATAGAAATAAAACAAGAAAACAGCCCTTCCTGCTGTCATCACTATATACATACATATATATATATATATATGCATATATATATATATATGTATATTGCAATGTAATGTGTAAATACCCAATATAATGTGCAAATATGTAAATGAATGCAAAATACTTTGAATATGGAAAGAATACTGAAGGGATTTGGAAAGACTTCCTACCTGGTATTTCAATTGTATCTTGAAGGCACCTAAAAAGTGAAGAAGAAAAGTGACCAGAGAATGCCTTCAGGTATGGAGAGGATGGGGATGGGTAGGAAGGCAGCCTACATGAAGGCATGGAAAGCAGAAATGGAATCATTAGATGGGGGAAACACTAAAGTAGGTCAGTTTGGCCAGAATAGACACAAAGAAAAATCAAGTTACTTTAGTATGGAAAGGTAGAATTGAACGAGCTGATATAGGACACTGAAAGGCTGTGGTTACCATGGTCTAGCAGTGAGTCACTCATGGTTCTTGAGTAGTAGATTGGCACAATCAGAATCATGTTTCAGGAAGGTATCCAGTTAAGGACCACTATCCAATTAAGGAAGGAGGGAGCAACTAGGTGTTACAGTGGATAGAGTGGTTCAGGAGGACCTAAGTTCAAATCCAACCCCAAACACTTGACACTTTAGCTGTATGATGCTGGGCAATTCACTTAACCATTGGAAAAAAATTAGGTGGGAAGAGACTGAGAATAGGGAGACCAATTAAAAGGTTCTTGGAATGGTCCAAATGACAAGGGAGGTAGACCTGTACTAAATGTGCAGTGGCAATATGAGTGGAAAGTAGGAGGGCAGATGTAAAAGGCATTGTAGAAATATAAAACTGACAAAATTTGGCAACCAATTAGATTATGTTTTACAGTTTTATTACATATTTAACAAGCTCCAATGTGACCAAGAGAGAATGGCCAAAATGGTCAATGTATTAGAAGTCATATCATTATGGCGAACAGTTAAGGTGATGGGAGTGTATAATATAGAGAAGAGATGACTAAGAAAGGGTATAGTGACTGAAATTTGAAGGGCTATCATTTGAAAGAGTGAGCCCAGATGGCAAAACAAGGAATAGTAACAGAGAGACCAATTCGAGCTAAATATAAAAAAGAACTTGCTGACTCTTGAAGCTTTTCAACAATGGGATTGTCTGCCTCATGGGATAGTGAGCTCCCTGATACCTAAAGTATTCAATCAGAGACTGGATGAGCCCTGGGCAAGGATACTTAGAATGTCTTAGCACACTGAGAGGTACTGTATGATCAAAGGCTCCCCCCACAAAAAAAAAAAGATAAGAATACCAATGTATTATGGATGGGGATTAACTTATTTTGAACTACCCTGAGAAAGTCCTTATAGGCTTCCAGGTTTAGCCACAAGATAAAGTTTTAGAGTTGGAGAAATCCTGGCACAAGACTTTTAGAAAGGGAGCAGTGTCCCTGAGAATAGAATAGAGTGGGTGGGAAACTTCTCATTGTGGTGGGGAACTTTCCCCAAAGAAGTGAAAAACAAAAATAAACAGAATAGGATTCATCTTTTCTCTGAAGCCTCTGAAACCTATTATTTATGTTATTTGATTTTATTTCATTTTTACAAATCTAAGATGTATGCATGTCAGACTATGCCAAGATTTGGTCTCCTTTAGACAGATTCTTACATGAAATGCTCCCATTCCCCAAAGTCTCAAGTCACTTCCACTTCAGCAATCATTTTCTTCTTGATTATGAAACACGAATCCAAAATAATAGCTGAAGGATGAAATTATCATGAAGGCATGCCAATAAATTATCAGCTACTCTGCTTTTGGCAAAGACAGAATTCCAGCAGATGTGCAAATAATTGGAGTCCCTCATCGCAGCCACATCATACCTCCTTGTGAGGCTTTTGTTCTGTTTCTAAAATCCTCATCTATTTCCTCTTGCTGTTCAGGTTGTCTCTAGCGTACCCCAGTGTATGCAATATCACTTTCATGTCTTCTCGATTGATCTTCCTTCAAAAACTCCCTACTATGCTGCTTCTTCTTGCTTTTCCCTTCCCACACCTGGATTCGAGAATTCTTCACATAAATACATATTCTCAATATATAGTATTGCTTCCCCAGTCTCAGTCCTAAACCCTTTTAATCATTTTTAGTCAGTTTATCAACATGTTTCTGTTGGGTTTACTATGTGGGAGGCACTGTGCTAACCATTGGAGATAAAATGTGAGGGGAAATGCCCTCATTCTAAAAAAAAAAAAAATCATACTCTGATGGGGAAGACAACATATAAATAAATTCAGTGTAATGAGATATTGAAAGATATTGAGGGACTAAGCTAGAATGGTGGATATGTAAGCTCCTAGCTGTGTCCTATTCTTTGTGACCTCCTTTAGGTTTTCTTAGTAGAGACACTAGATTGGTTTGTTATTTTCTTCTCCCCCTCCTTCTACTTATGAGGAAACTGAGGCAACAGGATTAAGTCACTTGCCCCAGGTCATATAGCAACTAAGTGTCAAAAGCTGGATTTACATCTTAATGATGATGGCTCATTTTATCAGTGAGATGATTCAGACCAATTCCAACTGATTTGAGATGGAGAGAGTCATCTGCACCTAGAGACAGGATTATGGGGACTGAATAGGGATCACAAAATAATATTTTCAACTTTTAGTTGTCATTTGCTTGCTTTTTTTACTTTCTCATTTTTTTTCTTTTTTTGATCTGATTTTTCTTGTGCGGCATGATAAATGTGGAAATATGTATAGAAGAATTGCACATGTTTAACAGATATTGGATTACTTGCTGTCTGGGGAAGGGATTGGGGAAGGGAGGGAGAAAAATTTGGAACATAAGGTTTTGCAAGGACAAGTGTTGAAAACTATCTTTGTATATATTTTAAAAATAAAAAGCTATTATTTAAAAATAAATAAATCGTGACAATGAGTCTCCTGACTCCAGGGCCAGCACTCTATCCACTGCACCACCTAGCTATCCTCATGTAAATAAGTGGATACATGCAAAATACATATAAAATAGACAAATGATAATTCCCTCAGGGGAAAACACTAGCAACAGGAGAACTGTTCTGCCAAACAAAATAGTATTTCAACTGACTGGGAGTTATAGAAATTAAGAGGTGAAGATGAAGAAGACAAGCATTCCAAGCAAAGGAGATAACTAGTGAAAACTCAAAGATTCAGAATATGAAATGTTGTCATATGAAAGGAAAACAATAGCTGGATCATATAGAGAGTTTATGGAGGTGGGAAGGAATCAAATGATAAGCTCTTAATCGAGAAATTTATATTCGATTCTGAAATTAATAGGTAACTACTGGAGTGTATTGACTGGGAGTGAGGGATGCCACAGTAAGTTCTGCACTTTAGAAAAATCACGTTGGTAGTGGAGGAAAGATTGGAGTATAGAGATTTGAGGCAAGGACACCAAAGAGCAGGTTATTACAATAGTTCAAGTGAAAAGTACTGAGGACCTAAACTAAAATGGTTCCTATGGGAGCTCCTGCTTCCTTTGAATAAAATACATCATTTCAAATTGGCCTTGGAGGGTGGGTAAGGGAAATAAGATTCAGTGTATAAACTTTTTCTTCCCAAGAAGTTTCTTGGAATAATGAATGGAGTTATGCACTCAAAAATAAGAAAACAAGTCCAGAAATTTTCCTCTGATAATTCCTAGCCAAATGACCATAGACAAATGATGAAACCTCACTGAGCCCCAATTTCTTTATCTGTAAATAGAGTTAATAGCATTCATAGTATTTGCCTTATAAGGTTGTTATGAGGTTTAAATTAAATATATATAAAATGTGTTTCATAAACTTTTCACTGTCCAGTTGTCTCAATCACGTCTGCCTCTTCATAACTCCAGTTGGGTGTTTTTTTTTTGTTTTGTTTTGTTTTTTTGTTTTGTTTTTGTTGTTGTTGTTGTTGTTGTTGTTGTTGTTGTTGTTGTTTGTTTGTTTGTTTTTGGCAGAAATACTAGTGTTTTGTCATTTCTTTCTCCAGCTCCAGCAAAAAGGGTAGCATGGCTTGCCCAAAGTCATATAGCTAGTATGCATCTGAGGCACTCCTATGACTCTAGAGTCATGGGAAGAAGGGAGGGACAAACTCTTCAGGAGCCTCAGCTACAACTCCTGGGTGAGGGAAGGACCTGGGGCTAAAGACTGCAAAGGATGAATTCACAAATTCCCCACTCCAGACTAAATACTCTATGCTCTGTGCATCACCATCATCATCATCATCTCACCCTGAACTCATTGTCATGGTGTTATGGAAGACATTTTCCTGCAAGAAGCAGAAAAGCTTGTACCAACCAAGTGGATGGATTTATGTGGTTGAATCTGTCAGGCAAGTGCCCCATAGGAGAGCCCCCAGTGTTATTAACTGGAAGAAATTCTACAGTGTGTGCAATAGGCTTGTAGTATGTAGAATTTTAAAGTGGTTCATTAATTTACAATTCTACCTTTTATTAAATTAATTTGCATTTTAATGAAAAAATGAGTTGAGCCTGTGCTTTCCCCCCTGTGAAAATAGAGTGCAGTTTTCTCAGTGACTAAGGGTATGGGTGCAGAGCTAAGCCCCACACAGTATAACATAGCCTGAGGCAGGATTCTGGTATTAGCAAAAACATTTGAGCCACCAAACAGTGAAGGATTGAACAAAATAAAAGAATACTAGCTCTTGGGAAGTGTCCCCAAAGAACTGTTGCCTAGATCTTTTCTCCTTGACCTTAATAGCTATCTCCATTCTATTAATAATCATTATTTTCATTTGTATGGTATAGAGTCTAAAGGGCATCACAGAAAGGGCTCTAGGCTTATAGTTGAGAGGTCTGGGTTCAAGTTCCAATACCAATACTTTCTAGATAAATGACCATAAATAAATCATTTCTCTGAATTTCAGTTTCCTCATATAGAAAATGGAGGCAATAATTTTCACATAGCTCTAATGCCTCATAGACAGATGGAAGGGACCCTAGGTTCTGGAAGACTATGATGGAAGCTCTAGCAGCCCCCAAGAAGTCATAAAAGGATTGAGTCAGGGCCAGGTAGCAATTCCCCATGTATCTATCTTTCAAGGTCAGCTAAATTTGGAAAAGTTCATCACCAGCTTGCTGAAGAATGAGGATTTTTTCTTGGAGGATCTTAAAATTTATGAAATGATCCAGCATCAACAAATCCAGAACCAAAGCAAAACCAAAGAAACTCAGAACCAAAGAATATTCAACATGGAAAGGATTTTAGAGTCCAGGCTTTTCCATTACTGGACATAATCTGTGTGAGTATGAAGCTCAAATTTAGTGGGGTAGGGCACTCTAGCCCCCAAGGCTTAGCAGGATCTATTGCAATAGTTACATGATTCCAATTGATTTTCTAGCCTCAGTTTCATCATCCATAAAATTGAGATAATAATAACACAGGATTTTGTGGATAAAATAGGCAAATGTCTGTAAAGTGTCTGGTAAACATTTCAGTGCTATAAAAACATCAACTCTAATCATCAGTCCTATTGTCATCATCATCACCATCATTATTAATCATATTATTATAATTATTCTATGGCATTTGAAAGAGAATAAACTACTTTCCATTGCCATGAGATATTGAATCAACTGTACTTCTCAGTTTTAGGTATAGCAATGTACACCTCATCTCTACAAACTCTGGAGTCATTGGAGTGCAGAAAATATTGTTTACTCTGGGTTAAGGTTGCACACTGTGGGGCAAGCGTCACCTTTGTTTTTTTCCTTCCCCAGGATGAGGTTCCCCCAAGGGAGGAGGTACATGGCATTGCTCATCCTAGAGCCTGCCAGAACTGTTGACCCTTTCCTCTCTTGTCTTTCTCTTCATCTTGTAGACTTCAAACCACGTTTCTGATGCTCTCTCATTCTGGAATCCTCCTCAGCTTGTGGGACTTTCTTGTCATTTATCAGTTTCTTGAAAATTTTTCCAGAAGATCCTCTTCCTTCTCCCATGGTAAGTCCCTCCTGGGGCCTACATTTTGTGGAGGGACTCACACTGGTCAGCCTTCATTTCCCTAGTGCTGCTCTTGACTTTCTGGACATCAAAAATATGCTCTGCTTCTGAGTACTTTCATGTTCCCTCTTCCAGATACTTTTTCAGTTCCCCTTTGCTCTTGTCTTCCCTTGTAAGAATATAAATTCCATGTGAGTAGGGAATATATTTTTGCTTTTATTTACATACCTAACACTCAGCATGTCTTTGGCCTGTTATTGTTTCAGTATTATCTAACTTTTCATGATCCCATTTGAGGCTAGACTCTAAAAGAATTATTCTCATTTCTTTTGCAAACTGAACTAGACAAGGAAATGACACATAGTAAGCTCCACATAAATATTAACTTTTATTTCTTTGGGCAGCTAGGTGGTAACAATGGATAGAGAATGGGAACTCATCTTCCTGAGTTCAAATCTGGTTTTAGACACTTACAAGCCATGTACCCATTTCACTCCATTTCCCTCAGTTCTTCACTTGTAAAATGAACTGGAGAAGGAAAAAGCAAATCATTCCATTGTCTTTGCCAAGAAAATCCCAAATGACATCATGAAAAATCAAATATGCCTGAGCAACAAGAAGACTACCAGTGCTATCAGTACTTGCTTTGCTATTTATAGTCTTAAAAAGATCAAAAGGCCTTTTTAAATGACTTTTCCAGGTTCCAGATTCCTATAGCCAGCATGTAAGAGATGGGCTTTGAATTCAGATCTTCCTATCTCTGAGGCAGGTTCTTTATCCACTATTGTGTGCTGATTGTGCATGCATACCTATGGTAAGCTCATATATTTTTGTATATATGTATGTATGTGTTTGGGTTATGTATTGGAGAAGAGTTTGTAGTTATGAGGATGAGAGTCAGAAATGATGAAATCTTAGATGGAAAGGTCCTGAATGGTATTGGATTATGAGAGGCTTAAGTACTAGGCTAAGGAGCTTAAATTCTATTCAGAAGGAAATAAAGAGTCATTGAAAGGTTTTAAGCAAGAAATATGACCATATCTATGTATAAGGAAGATTTTCTGGTCATAGTGTAAAGCAAAGATTGAAGCAGAATAAAGGCAGAAAGAACCATTAGGAAGCAAATGAAACCATAATAAAGTCATCTCTCATTTATATGGTACTTTTAGGTTTCCAAAGCACTAACTTTCCAGCCACCCTTTATTATAGGTAGTATAAGTGTTTGCATTTTGAAAGACAGTGTCACACTGGATAGAAAGATGGCCTCAGAAGCAGGAAAATCCAGGTTCAAATCTCATCTCTAGCACATACTGGCCCCAGGCAAGTCAATTGAACTCTTGGTACTATGACTTCACATTGCAAGGAAAATGCTGGCTTCCACACTTCCTCAGAAGAGATTTTCCCTTTCCCTAGGAAATAATATAAAGTCATTTTAAAAATGAGGAGATTGGGGCCCTGAGAAGTGAAGCCCATGCCCAAGCTCTCATGAGTAAGAAGGGGAAGAAGCTGGATTGAAAGGTGGGTCCTTTATCACCAACTTCTTTCCCCTCCATCACTACACAAGCTGATTGTCCAGACAGATCCTCCAGGGATCCTGTGCAGTCTCTAGCCCCAGGTCCCGCCATCACCCAGGAGTTGTAGCTGAGGCTCCTGAAGAGTTGGTCCCTCCCTTCTCCCCATTCCTCATGCTCCAAAGTGTTACTGCCAGCTTCTATCTCAGCTTGGCTGAGCCAAGAAGGGGAGGAAATGAAGCTTTGAGTTTACTTTAATGAAATGTCTCATCCCCATCCTACTCAGCAGGCACCTCAGATACAAACTCATCTTGTGGCTTTCTAACAGGAATCACTTACCATGGATATTTTCTCCCCCCCCCTTTTTTTCCCAATAATGTCTGTTTTCTGGACAACAACCATTCCTCATTCCCTAGGATTTACAGAAATACAGGAAGCAGAGTATCACGAGCACTGGCTCTGGGATTAGAGGAGCTAAATTCAAATCCTGACCCTTCTTACCCCCGAAGAATCTTGGACCTATAACTTGACCCTTTTGTGTCTTAGTTGTTTCTCCTCAATCAATCAACAAGCATTTGTTAAGTACCTACCTGTGCCAGGCAAAGAGGCAAAAGATAGCTCTTGCCCTGGAGGTTTTAATCTTCCATTCAAATGAGAAAAGGGAGATGAGGTAGATTCTAAGATTCTTTTCTACTCTATCACTTGTGTTATTTAAAAATCTAAAAAGAAAAGGAAATAAATTTACATCAGAAGACTGTTCCAACTATATTTCTGTTCCATCAAAGGATTAGGTGCTAGAAAGGGTCTTTCAGATCATATAGCTCAACCTCTCAATTTACAGATGAGGAAACTGAGGTTCAGTAAGAGATCATTGAGCTAGTGAGTAACAGAACTGCTTCATGAAGATAATTTCTATCTCCCCCTGGAGTAAGAGCAGCACTCAGCTGCTGCTTATTAATTAATTAATTGATCAGTGTTGCTCAAATGACAAGTCTAGTGTCTTGTCTAAAGGCCTTGTATTGGTCTCTAGACATTAATGCATGCAGATCACAGTCTGCTCCCTTCAATGACATTTTCCTCAAAAACGGATAATCCTTTCTCAGTGGGTGTCAGTGCATGTGTGTATTCATAACATCAGAGGATTTAGAGCTGAGAGGGACCTTAGAAATCATTCTAATCCAACTCCTTCATTCTTTAGAGGAGGAAACAATCCTACTGTGCTTAAGTGAATTATCCCGGGTCACACAGATAGTAAGTGAGAGAGCCGGTATTTAAGCCCTGATCTGCTGAGTCCAAATACAGGCAAGGCCCTTTCTACTGGGTTACTTGGCTCTTGGAACATTTAACTCATCCCACACTTTCACCAGACTTGTCCCACACACTCAGACCACCTTTTTTCCTGAAATTAGATTACCTAGTATCAAAATGTATTCTTAATCTTCTTGGAGCATGCCCACTACTCTCTACCCCCAAGTATTCCTTCTATAAAATCCTTCAGTTTTCTATTCCCAGGAACAAGTTTTTATGGGTAACATGGAGAACTCCAGCTATGGCCAAAACCCATCATTGCCAAACCCATCATTAAACTCCTATGCTGACTGGCATAGCTAAACTTACTTTTGGTCCATTTTAGAACCAATACTTAGGATGACATATCTAAAAAGACATTCATTCATTATACTTTTTTTTAAATTTTTAAACAGTATTTTTACAGTTACACATAAAAACAATTTTTAAATATTTTTTTAAAATTTTGAATTTCATTTTTTCTCCCACTCTCCTTCCCTTCCCCTCTCCTTGTATGTGCAATTGTATGTCCAGATCAGTTATCAACATATATTTAAGTACAAGCACTGTGCTAAGTGCTAGGAATACATAGAAATGCAAAAGTCTTAGTCCTTGTTCTCAAGGAGCTTACTGTCTAATGGGGAAGACTATGTGCATATAACTATGTAGATACAAGATATAAACAGTGCAAATTGAGCAAAACCAACTTGCCCCCCCTTCTAGGTACCAGGATTAATTTTTTAAAAAACACTTTAAGAATTATAAACCTGAATTTACTCCTAGATTATCCACTTCTCCCCGAAATGAACTTTCATTTCACCATTTTATCAATGGCTTGCTTTGGTTTGGTATCCCAGAACCACTGAAGTAATCTAGTTATACAGTTCCAAGATTGTGCCCATTCCCAAACTGGAGATTACTTCTACCAGCCTGGATTGTAAAAGATAAAATCCTGTGTCTCATGCATAGGTGTAGCTAAGCAGATTGGTCAGCTCACTGGGAATTGAGGTCACAGGCAGAGTTCAAAGTATGTTGTCCTTAGGTAAAGACTAGAAAGGTAAGGAGTTAACAGGTTAGTGATGGGATTTGAGTTGAAGAGTTAATAAAGAACACACAATTATCAAAGCAGCTGGAAAAGGTCAGGAACAGTAGGTGTTAAGGGTTTCTGTTGCCTGTTTAGGTAGAGTCACTTATCTCATTCTGCCAGGATCTATTAGATTTCTGACTGTCCTCCTTCACTAACAGAATTATATAGCAAGGAGTGCTAGATTATCTTTTTTCATGTTTATTTTTAAATTTGAATTTACTAAATAACAAAAAAGGAGTATTTCTATATATAAAGTAGGACAGAAAAAGAATTATATGTAGAAAATATGAGATACTTTTAGGTACATATTATTTCAATTGCTTTTTTTAATAAGTATATGAAACAGCTGATTGGCCCCAGTCTCTGATGGTCAAGCTTACTTTTCTCTGAGTTTTGGGTACTCTGTACTCTAAAGGAATTGGGGTTCTGTGTCCCCTAAAGGAATTGGAGTATCTTTTCTCTCTGCCATCAGATCAACTACCCACTTGCTGTATCCCCTATCCATTCATTTTAGTGACCTAAGGATTAATATCTCAGTTTCATTAACCATTTAACCTTGAGCTTCTTTTGCAAAGGAATATTTGCTTCAGATTTATAGGAAGAACAAATATGTATTTTTTCCCAACATTTCAACAGCATAATCCTCTCTATACTACCCTAGGAGAGGATGCACAGGAAAGGAAGAATTTGACTCACAACTTGATTCAGTTCCTATATAATACTGATCTTACCAAGTTCATGGTTTCTGCTAAGCTGGAGTCCCAGACTCTTGTTCCTCAGCTTCAGCTGCTATACTGACTGCAATATTCAACCTGTATTTCAGCAGCATCATTGTTGCTCAGACTTCTTGAAATTTTTACTTCCTACAACAAAGAATTAGGAAAAAATAAAGATCCAGGGTGATTAATTGGATCCATATGACTTCAGAGGGAGGAAAAAAGGAGGTCCTAAGGTTCTTCTCAACTTACCATACAGTCTCAGCACTAGAAAGGATCTTAATGCCTCCCAATTCAAACTAAGACTGAAGAACCATTATATTTCATATAAGCAGTCAGATAGAGAAAGAGAGAAAGAGAGATAGAGAGAAAGAGAGAGACAAGGAGAGAGAGAGAGAGAGAGAGACAGACAGACAGACAGACAGACGGACAGACACAGAGAGAGAATCTAAACCTGACTCTTGGCAAAATTCATTCATTGCTTCTACTTTTGCCCTCTGTGGTCAAACAAAACAAGTCTAAACCCTTTCAACTTGAGAGTCATCCAAATAAATGATAATGAAAATAGTGATAATTCAGGTAGCTAAATAGCATTGTAGATAGAGTTGTGGGGCCTGAAGTTAAATTCAAATACAATCTCAGATATTTACTGACTGTGTGACTCTGGTAAAGTCATTTAACCCTGTTTGCTTTAGTTTCCTCAACTATAAAATGTGGAGAAGGAAATGGAAAGCAATTCAGTGTATTGCCAAGAAAACCTTATATGGGGTCATAAAAAATCAGACTTGATTAAAATAACTCTAAAGGAATAATACGCCATTCACTACTAACACATAACAAACATTCCACCTCTGAATTAAAGAGTTTTCATTCCTTCAAACAATAGCTGAAGGCTACTGAGCCCATTTGCTATCCTGGAGTCAGCTCATAATAATAAAATCCCCCACTGCTTATCACCATGCTTGGTACATAGTAGGATCTTAATAAATACTTGCTGATTAGCAGTTTTTAATTATGTTTTGTTTTACAAAGTATCTAACTCTTAATCTGTCTGAGAATAGGCCAAGTATTATCCCCATTTTATTGGGGAAAATGGAGGGTCAGAGACTTGAAATGACTTAACCAATCTCAGTTTCCTTTCCATACTGTTATAGTTCTTGTGTGTGTGTATGTATGTGTGTATGTGTAAAGGGTGTGTTAGCAACAACAAGATTATGTGATAATCAACTGTGATAGATTTGGCTCTTTTCAACAATGAGGTGATTCAGGGCAATTTCAATAGATTTGTAATGGAGAGAACCATCTGCATCCAAAAAGAGGAATATGGGAACTGAATGGGGATCACAACAAAATATTTTCACCTTTGTCATTGTGTTTATTTGCTTGTTTTTTTTTCCTTTCTCATTTTTCCCCATTTGATCTGATTTTGCTTGTGCAGCATGAAAAATGTGGAAATATGTTTAGAAGAATTACATGTTTAAATGAAAAAAAAAAAAAGGATGAAAAAGGTTGAGTCAGAAATGATTGTGTAAGCTACTGGGTCAATGCCTCTGCCCATGCCTTATAATTTTGATATTATTAGGAAGTCCCCTAACTTTCTTCCTTCCCTGAAAAAGCTGTCTTCCTTTCCTGACAAAGCTGTCTTCCTTTCCCATATCCTCCTCAGACAGGCTTTTCTCCCCCCTCCCTCTCTCCCATCATATATCCCATAATAACTACAGGAGACCTAGGGACTAAGATATGTGCTGAGGGTATGGCCCCAATCCAATCCTGAAGACAAGTGCTAAGTGACACTTTCTCTTTATCCTTGTCACAGACCTACTCCCAAGACTGCCTCTGTGGTACAGCCAAAAGCTATAATTTGATGTTTGATTCTTAGGAGATTCAGCAATATTAGTTAACTTGAATATGAGATGCTCCTTTCCCAATCTTCCTTGGTTCCAATCTCTTTGATCATTAGATTTGCAGTTAATCTCACGCACAGCAATTCTGTGATTTTTTTTTTCTTTTTGGGCAGGTTAATTAAACCTGTCTTTAAAGTAATATTTTTCCTCAACTCTAGTTGAATATAGACTAAGAAAGCTCAGTATTTAATACTCTATGGCATTCACTATGGAGTATTTCAGTCCTTAGAAACCAGAAACACTGAAACCAGTCTAATTTAGGAACACAGATGAGGTATGACACATATATATATATATATTAGAATAAACAATTTAGAATATCATCATTGAAAGAGATCAAATCTGGCCTCAGACACTTAATACTTCTTGGCTGTGTGACCCTGGACAAGTCACTTAACCCAATTGCCTCAGCAATATATATATATGTATATGTATATATATATATATATATATATATATATATATATATATATACACATATATATATATATTAGAATAAACAATTTAGAATATCATCATTGAAAGAGATCAAATCTGGCCTCAGACACTTAATACTTCTTGGCTATGTGACCCTGGACAAGTCACTTAACCCCAATTGCCTCAGCAAATAGTAATAATAATAATAATAATAATAAATAGAATAAGCAATTTAGAATCTCATCATTGAAAGGGATCATGGAACACAGAATTTAGGATTTCAACTCTGAAAAAGGCTCATGAACACAGAACTTCAAATTTCCGTGCTAGAAGAAATGTCTAAGATTTTTTAAATCTATTTTCTTTATTTTGCAAATGAGAAAAATGATGGCCAGATTAGTGAGGTGACTTGCTCCAAGTCACATAGTAAGTAGAAGATGTAGTATTTAAACCCAACTTTCTTGATTCCCCCCTTTCATCACAGTGGCTTTGCTATTAACATTAGTTTTTTGTTTTTTTTTTTTTCAATTTTGATATAGAGGGGGACTGGGCTTGGGAGCAGATAGGTAGAGGTGTGGTGATAAAGGAATAACTTATTAAAAATAAATTGAGCAATAAAAATCTAAAGCAATGGGACATTTAAACATTCAAAGTAATTGATACCAGAAAAAAATATGATAGAATGAAATCTATTTTCACAATAAACTGTCCATTAGTTGGGCCATCAGCATAACCTTAATCCAAAGTTATGAGAATCCATTACAGATAAAATCAAATACAATTTTCTGCATTCCATGAATCAAAAGCACATATGTATTGAGAGTCTGGCTTGTCTTTTTGTGCCTGCATTCCAAGAGAACAGAATATAGATCTGATTTCTCATATTATATAGCTTTGGTGTCTGTTAAGGGCACTATGCCCTAGAAATACACATTAAACACAGAAAACCAGGACATGAAATGGAAAAGGAAAAAAAATACTGAAATACTATCCAGACAGCTAGAGGTAAAAATATGAAAAGTGCCACACTTAAAAATAGGGGAAAAACCCTCTCTTTTTATGACTTGGATAGACAGTTTGGCGGCAGGAATGCCTCATGTGGCTTAGACCTGTACACACTCACATGTAAACAGGCAAACACAGAGATAGACAGACAGATAGACAGACACACATACACAAGCAGCCTCCAAAGAAACATTATACACCAGGAAGCTAGGCTCTGCCTTATTATAAGTAACCTCATTTAGCACTCCATCTGAGATTCAGTCTGCCATAGGTCGATTCAGGTGGATCTTTCTGCCATGAACATCCTCTCAAATCTCACCCTCCTTCTGTCTTCTTTCATTCCTCCTCCTTTCTTTCCCCATTTGACAGAAGTTTCCTGCATACCATTTGGTAGAGTAGGAAACATTCCTCCTCCAAAGACTCTTCCTCTTTCTAGACATCTCCTTCTTTGTTCCTACACTGAAGAAACTCTCTATCCCCCAGCTTCTTAAATTATGGTTCAGAACCTCATATGAGATCTCATAAATGATTTTGGAGGTTGCAAAAATATGATCTATAATCAGTAAATGTTTGATTTACATATCTTTTTATATATCCAATGTTGCATCACAATTTCTCAGGTGAAAAGGGGTCACCACTGGAAAAAGTTGAAAAAGCCCTGCATCTAACCCAGGGTACAAATAAAATGCCCTTCACAACTCCCTGGATTCTTAGACCTTTCCTGTGTCCTAGAGGCCTTTAGCAGTCTGCTGGAGTCTATAGACCTCTTTTTGAATAACATTTTTCAATGCATAAAATAAATTATATGGGATTACAAAGAAAACCAATTATAGTGAAATATAGTTGTCAACATGTTAGAAAAGAAAAACAGTTTCACAGATTCCAGGTTAAAAACCCCTGTTCTTTTTCTTTACCTTGCCTAGGGAATTTATGACTAATAACTCAGAATCAGTAAGTACACTATAACAACAATAATAGCTAATATTTATATAGTGCTTACCACTATGCTAAGTGCTTTACAAGTGTAGTATCTCATTTGATCCTCACAATAATCATTGTTAAGTAGTTATTATTATCCCCATTTTAAAGATGAGGAAACTGAGGTAAACAGGGCCAAATAACTTGCTCAATCATACAGCTAGTAAGGTCTGAGGTTGGATTTAAACTCAGATGACCCAGAGTCATCTAGCTACCCTATTTAAGCTCCTATAGAGTGTGGATTATGCCTTGTTTAATTTCTGTTCCCCCAGTGCCTCCCAGAGTGTAAGGATCTCATAAATGTTGAATTGAATAACTTAAATCTGCCTTCTTGTCAAGGTTTCTGTCCTCAGTCTAATAGCTTCTTCTCATTACTCAACCTTTACAAGAGGTGATCTGCACAAAGCCTCCTTCCAGGTCTTAGGAATGTGAGTGACAGATGAGGTATGACAAGTCATGTAATCTAACCTGAAATATCCTAAGTATTGACTAGTAGTGTGACTATGGGCAGAACTCAGAGACTAGACTCCTTATCTATTAAAAAGGAACTAATAATAATTTCTACCACTCCCTGCAGAGAGACCGGCTGTTTGTTGACATCTGGCTATTATAGAAATGTCAGGGTTTTTTTTGTGTGTGTGTTAGAAAAACTAGTGATCTAGAATCCAAAGAATTGTTTCATTTCATGTGTGGACTCCTTGAGATCTTACATATAGTAGGAAGCTTCAGAGATGTTTTTCGATTGGATGAATAGCGATCTTCATGGTTTATAGAGTGCATTACTTACTACTATGAGAGACAGGTAAATTGTCCCATTTTATAGGTGGGAAAACTAAGTCTTGGAGGGGTCTCAAAGCTTGGTCTATGTTTAAATTGTCAATAGTGGCAGAAATGACACTCATCACAGATTATCCTAGTCATCAATATCTATATGAATAAAGTCCCCCTAACTCACCAATAGGTTTGAGGTTTGTTGATTGCCCTCTACATCATTTAGCAGGTGTGTCAAGATTATTTTACTGGACGTGACAGCTTCTTGTGTCATAGATTCTTGGAGACACCAAAGGTGGATGAGCAGTACTGAGTTCGTGCTTGTCCTCCTGAATACCCATATGTCCCAAAAGTTTGAGAAGCCCCCGAGAACATGGTTCCAGGTCTATTGAAGTAGAAACTTGACTCCCTGACCTTCCTAACCTGTAGATCTCTTTTTTTTTCCTGCAAGGAAAAAAGATCTCACAATCATGAATTTAGAGCCAAAAGGGACTTTGAGAAGTCATTGACTCCCATCTCTAGTTTTACAGATGAAGATTTAAAAGAAGAAAGGCAAGGTGATTTTCCCAGCCATCACGCAGTAAGTTAGTAGCAGAGCTGAGATTTGAACCTAGGTCCCCTGAATCCATTCAGTCTATTTCCAATAGTCACAGGGAATACTACAGACTCAGGAGTATTAACCATGAAATTGTTTTGTTATTTAGCTACTTACACTCTTTTACTCTTCCATAAGGTAAATCAATATTTTTCAACCACACTGCCTAGGAGAAACAAAACAGCTTTGTAAGGAAGTAATTACAGGAGAGAAAAATCTGACTCTCAAACTGTGTGCCAGAACTAATCATGAGGACATAGATTTAGAGCCTAAATGGTTGGCTGAATTCAGTTCCTTCTTTTTGACTTTAGTCTTTTGTTGTTGTTGAGTTATTTCAGCCATGTCCAACTCTTCATGACTTCATTTGGGATTTTCTTGGCAAAGATACTGAAGTGGTTTGCCATTTTCTTCTCCAGCTCATTTTATAATTGAGGAAATTGAGGCAAATAGAGTTAGATGCCTACAGAGGATCTCACAACTAGTATGTATCTGAGGTCAAATTTAAACTCTAGATGATGAGTCCTCTTGATTCCAGACTCAACGCTCTACCCACTGTGCCATCTAGTTGTCTCTACTCAAACCTAATAAGCTAGTTTATTCATGCTGCCAGGATGGTGAACCCTTCCCTTTCTCTCTTTCTAACTAACAAGATGCAATATCTGAAATTCCAAGTTGAAATAGACTTTCAAACTCCGATTTATGCCAAATAGGAACTTTTAAAATTTATATCTCATACAAATGGTCATTGAACTACTGCTTGAAGACTTTCAATGTTGGGGAACTCACTATGTTCAAATGCAACTTATTGTATGACAACTTATTATTAGGAAGTTCTGCCTTATTTCAAACCATAATACATCTAGCACAATCACTTTCACCTACTAATCTTAATTTTTCCTCCTAGGATAAAGGAAAATTATTCCAATTTTCTATCTATTTAACTGTTCTCCAAATATCTGACAACTTCAATCATGTCTTCTTTCAGTTACCTCTTCTCCAAATTAAAAATCCCCAGTGCTCTCAACTAACAACTTTTTGTGGTATGGTCTTGGCACCCCTTTGATATCCTAGTCAAGCTCCTCTAGATTATTTCTTCATGTCAAGATGTGATAGTGTGTGAAAACATTTCTAAAATGTAACACCCAGAACAGGGCAGAATAAAGTGGGGCTATCACCTCCTTCACTCCAAAAACTGCTTTTATTAATGAAGCCTAAAATGTATAAAGTTGGTTTATTATGTTCTGGGTCACTCTGAGCCTTCAGAAGATTTTGTCACATGAACACATGAAGACATGCCTAGTCTCATGTTTTCAGTTCTATACTTGTAAAATGGGGTTTGTTTAAACCCAAATATAGACTTTATTTTTATCTCTTCTAAATTTCATCTTATAAAATTCATTTAATCTTTCTACTCTGTTGAAGACTTTTTGGACCCTAATTTTATCATATAACCTATTAATTATCTTTCCCAGATTTATATCATCTGCAAATTTGATGAGCATGCAAACTGTGCATTTAGCTAAATTATTGATGAAAGTGTTAAACCAGAGATGGAGAGTTCTTAGAGATGGTCTTGGCTAACATCATCATTTTACAAGAGAAGAAACTGAAACTTAAAAGGGAAAAATTTACTAAAATTATACACTTAGGTTTTTTTCCTTAAATTACATATTCACATAGCTTGTGAACTGGGGCTAGAATTATCAATCCAGGTCCTAGGAGTTCAGTTCACATCTCTTCCCACTATAGCACTCTGGTTCCTGCACCATACTATCTGTGGTCACGGCCACATTTTCCAAACCAAGTATCAGAACACATAACAAATGGAAAATTTTAATATATATATTTGGCCATTTGATGTATATGGCCAACAGGATAGGATATTTAATACTGAAAATGTAACAGGAAAATTCAGAACATATTACCATATTACCATAACAATTCACCACACATATTAATCATAGAACAATTTGGGGGAGGGGGAGAGTCCCAGGGGTAGAATCAGAAGACCTTGCTTTGAAATGCACCTTGAATATTTGCTACTTTCATGACTTTAGTCAAGTCCTTGAATCACTCTGGGACTTTTTTCTCTTGTGTGTTAATGTTTATTAATATGTGTGTTAGTATTTGCACTTCCTACTCTAAAAAGTTATCATGTGAAAAGCTGGGGTCTTTAGACTCTGAAATCTAAGGTTCTTTATACTACACCTGCATTCACTCACTTTATTCATTTGTTCATCCTTTTGATGAAAAGACCTCAAAGACTCTCTAATTAACTCATAGAAAATAAAGATTCTCACCTACAGTCTCCCCCTAAAAATGATCCTCATCTTTTAGCTTGATGGTTTCCAATGAGGCTGAACGCATTATTTCCCAAAGAATTCCATTCCATTTTTGGTTAGTTTTAAGTATCAAGAAGTTTAACATCTATAGCTATATCTAAGACATCACTAAAAATATTGAATAGCATAGAAGTGAGGACAGATCAGGGTAGTTGGAGGCACAGTGGCTAGAAATACTTAAGTTCAAATGCAATATTAGATACTTGCTAGTAGTTTGACCCTAGATAAGTCATTAAACCATATTTGCCTCAGTTTCCTCATTTGTAAAAGGAGCTGGAGAAGAAAATGGCAGACTCCAATCTCTTTGCCAAGAAAACCCTATATGGGGTCATGAAAAACAGAACTAAAAATAACTGAACAAGAGGACAGATCCCTGAGGTACTCTACCAAAGACCTTTCTTCAAGTTGATGTCCACAGATTAATCACTATCTTTTGGTCCCATTCATTCAATTGACATAGCTGGGGAGCTGTACTTGGAGTTACATTTGAATTTTAGTTGTGTGACCCTGAGCAAATCATTTAATCTTTTTCAGGCTGTTTTACTCTTCTGTAAAATGATGAAATAAAAACTTTTATCTTACAGTATTGTTGTGAGGATAAAAAAAATAGATAAAATGTATTGCCAACTTTAAAGAGCAATATATTAGTTATGATTATTGTGATGATTATTATTAGTTTCAAACTGATATAACTTATTAGAATCTAGCCTATAGTCTCATCATCTTATAAATAAGACTAGGTTAAATTATTTTGTATGTTTTGTACATACTTACCTGTATAGAAAAATCTATATCAGTCTGCATGCATGTAAAAGACATATATGAATGAACATATGCATGTGTCAGTGGGGATAGTTATCTGTGTGCCTGTTCTGATGCATGCTGGGATATTTTTCTATCAACAAAGGGAGAAAGTCCTGCCTCTCTGGGCATATGGCCAGCCATGCTGTGCAACTATAAAGATGTGCCAGGCTCTAGGTCCAAGCTGCCCACTCATCCGCAGATAGTCTGGGACAAGCGGGAGACTTTTCCTAATGCTACCCATTTCAGATTGCTAGTGAGTCCTGAGGCCTTAGAGGAATAGGATCAAACCATGAGGTCGTTGAGGAAAGTTCTGATGAGGATCTCAAGTCCCATTGCACCCCAGCTGTCCCAGTCCTTCCACCTTAAAGAGGCAGAACAAGGTTTGAAAAGATAGGTATGGACAAGGGCTATCCATGCTGCCTAGTTAACACCCCCCCAGCCCCCCGAAGCCAGTGGAGGTAGGATCCATCCCAAATATTCTTGTGAGATGTAGTAAAATGAGCAGTGTACCTGGACTCCAAAGACCTGCTGCATTCAGGTCCTAGTCCTCTCTGCTAGGGAGATGTATAATCTAAATAAATTACTTAACTTTTCTGAGCCTTCATATCCTTCTGTGTAAAATGAGGCAGCTGGATTCCATGATCTCTAATGTCCCTCCCAGCATGATCATTCCATAATTCTCTCATTACTTGTTTGCCAGCTCAAGGCAAGATTATTATCATTCATGCTAAATCTCTCTGCTCTCCTCTTCCATCTGGAAAGGGGATCATAGGGGGAATGCAGTGGTCCATGCATTTGGTTGCCACAGGGGCATTGCAGGATGTCTTTGTCTCTGGGCTCAAAGCCAGCTTCCAAGATCCCTGGGCCAGGTGGCCAGTTGATTGGGAGTGCCAAGGTCTGGCTCTTCATCAAATTCAAAGCCTTCATCAGAACAGGCCTTGGAAACTTCCAAGTACCCATTCTCTGTCACATCCCTTCAGTGTTATGTTAGTCAGGCAGTCTGTAACCTCTCTCCTTGAAGAGGCTTCAGGGAAAAGTGTGGGATGGATGAGTATGTACTTTGTGGAGAAGTGGCAGAGGCCAGGACTTATCAGATTTGCTTGTTGGAAAACCCATATGAATTCCTGGAAACCTTGGCTTCCAACTCAATGACAGTTACAATCACATCCTGTCAACAATTAGCATTCCAAGTCCACCTCCATAGAGTAGTAAGGGGCCAGGTCTAGTAATCAGGTATCCCCATTTCACTACTTGGTAGATTTGTGACATTGGTCAAGCTACTTCCAGATGTGTACCTCATTTCCATCACTTACAAAATTAAAAGTATTCAACTCTATAATTTCTAAAGTCCCTTCCAGTGCTATGACTATTGAATACAAGGATTTAAAAAAAAACATTTGCTGTGTATTCACAGAACCAAGTACAGCGTCTGGCATAAAACTGCTGCTACTATCACAACACCTACCACTACTACTTCAACTGCTACTGTTAGTGCTACTACTACTGCTATTGCTGCATTCAGATCCTACTAGCTTGCTACTAGTGTCCTACTACTATTGCTGCTGCTACAACTATTGCTACTGCTATTAGTATTACTCCTATTGTGGCTACTACTGATGCTATTGCTGCATTCAGATCCCACTAGCTGCTGCTAGTGCTCCTACTACTGCTGCTAATACTGCTGCTTTTACCACCAAAACCTACTACTATTACTTCTGCTATTGCTACTAAATTTCACTGCTGCTGCTGCTGCTAGTGCTACATTCAGGTCCTACTAACTGTTGCTAGTGCTACTACTATTGCTACTGTTGCTGTTGCTAGTGCTCCTCCTACTGCTGCTACTATTACAACCAAAATCGACTACTATTATTACTACAGCTGCTGCTGCTGCTATTTCTATATTGCTACTGCTGCTGCTGCTGCTGCTATTAGTGCTCCTACTGCTCCTATCACCATCACCTACTACTACTACTGCTGTTGCTATTGCTGCTGCTAGTGCTCCTACTGCTGCTACTGCTATCACCACCTACTACTACTACTATCACTACTATTACTACTTCTACTACTGCTGCTGCTGCTGTTGATGATGATATTACTATTATTATTACTATTGCAACTGCTATTACCATCACTTACCCTATCTCCTCTACCTCTTCCTCCTCCTCCAAATACTACCAACAATAACTATAATTACAAAAATAATTCACATTTTTGTAGAATTTTACAGGCTTACAAAAATTTCTCTATCTTTGGAAGATCAGTTCAGGGAACTGTTTTTTAATTTGTTTATTTAATTTTAACTATTCATTTGTTTATTTGTCTTTTTGATCATTCTTTTGTTAATACATTTGTTTATTGACTGATTGGCTTCTCCTTAATTACTTGTTTGTTTATTTATTCATTCATCTATACCTCCATCTATTCATTCATTTAGGTCTGGGCCTGTGATTTCATCATCATGGTAAACTCTTGATAGAAACTCTCTCTAACCATTGTAGTTTGGCAATTTATCTGTCATTTATAGTCTTTAAGAGTTACCTAAAGCAATGAGAAATTAAATAACTTGCTTAGTGTTATATAATCAAAGACAGGACTTTATATCATCTTCTGCTCTTAGTACTTTGTACAAAGGGCTCTCTGTTTATAACACTACTACCTTTAGGTGCCCATTTAATCATACCTGTTTTATAGATGAAAAAACCAAGGGTCAAAGAATTATAAAGATATGTTCATGATCACAAAAGCTTCCATATCAATATCCAGGCTTATTGATAAGAAAATTGAAAATCAAGGAGGTTTAGTGACTTACTTTTCATCTTCCTAATTAGGTAAGTTTGAACTAATTCTCTTGACTTGGGTTTTATGTTCATTTGAATCTGAGCCTTAATGCTAGCTTTGATGAGTGTGAACATATCATTATAATTCTTTGACCTTTGGTTTTTTCATCTTTAAAATGGGTATGATTAAATTTGTTACCTGCCTCAAAGGACTATTCTGAGAAAAGTGCTTTGCAAACCTCAAAGTTCTATACAAATGTGAGTTACCATTATTTTTCTCTTAGATACCTGTTTATCTAAGCATAATGGTACTTAAACTTCTATCCACTGACTCATTTAAATGTGTACATTGAATATGTGTATATATATATGTATATATATATATATATACATATATATATGTGTGTGTGTGTGTGTGTGTGTGTATGTGTGTGTGTATAGGTATGTATAGGTATGTATGTACATACATACTTATACAGAGCTGCCCTGTGAGTACTTGGGGGAAGACCCAGGAGAATAGGTGTATATATTACCATTGCTATCTGGTAGCCTGAGGCTCTGACACTGCCTACAAAATAGGGTCAGCTTCAGGAGGATAGAAAAGAGATAGAATCTTGCTATCCATCTATCAGAGTGAAGTACTGAAGGCCCCCAAACAGAAAAAAAAAAAAGATACCTCTGATCTCCTAGAAGGAAATGGATCAATGCTTTTGTAAGTGTTTACATGGACACTAATGGAGACGAATTCGCTAAGGCGAAAATGGAGCATATCCTTAAGCAAAAGATAAACTCTTTTAAAAAAACTTAAATTTTTAAACCTATTTTTTTTTATTTTTACATAACCTTTGTTGCATCTTCCTGGCAATTCATCCCTTGTAACAAAAAAAAAAAATAAAAAAGATGACGAGGGGAAAGCAGCTTAACAAACTAGTCAACACCTCCAGTGAGTTAGACAGTATGTGAAATATTCCATTTCTCCATTCCTTCACTACTGAAAAAAAAAGAAAGAAGATGCATGAGGCAGCTAAAAACCAGAGTAGATAAAATTCTGGGCTTGGAGTTCAAATAGAGCTTCAGATACTTACTAGTGCGTGCCACTGGACAACTCATTTAACTTCGATTTGCTTCTGTTTCCTCATCTATAAAATGAGATGGATAATACTACCTTAATTACATCATGAAGTTGTTGTAAGTAAAATATGAAATAATATTTATAAAGAACTTAAAACAGAATGTGGCACAGAATAAGCACTCTACAAACATTAGTTATTATTATCTCTCTTGGGAATCAAGTTTGGTTATTAAAATTGCATAGTCAGATTTTTAAATTGCTTTCTATATTTGTATTATTGTAGTCATATATATATATATATATATAATATGTATGTGTGTTATCTAACATACAGTAGATTATGATAATATAATTAGTCACTTTTCTGCAGTGTTCAACTCTCTCTGCTACATTTAGAGGTTTTGGGGGAAAAGATAATGGAGTGGTTTGCCATTTCTTTCTCCAGTTCTTCTTACAAATAAAGAAACTGAGGTAAACAGAATTAAAGGATGTTATCAGGATTACACCACTAGTAAGTATGTGAAGTCAGATCTGAACTCATGAAGATGAGTTTCCCTAACTCCAAGACTAGTACTGAATCCACTGTGCCACCTAGCTGCTTATGATAATATAAAAGGAATTGTATAATAATTTAAATATAAATAATTTAATTTTTATTTAATTTATAATTTATATATTTATATTTAATTTATAAATCATAATATAATTTATTATTATAAATTAAATATAAATATAAAAGAACTGTAATAATAATTTAAGGAACTATGTTAGAAAGATAAAAATAAAGCTATTTATATTTGTGATAGCAAGGGATGGCAAGTGGACAAGTAGAATGTAGCAATTAATACTTTCAAAATGTCAGGAGAAAGTGGTTTAACATTCAGGGTGGACCCATTACAGGATCATATGAATAATAGTTACAGGATGGGATTTGTTCTATTTTGTGAGAAGTAATTTCCAAGTCATTGAATCGAATAAATCAAGCATCAAATAAGCATTCAATTAAAGTATACTATATGCCAGGTATTGTGCTAAACAGTAGATTACAAAAAAAAAGGCAAAAAACAAACAAAAAAATTCACAGTTCCTTCTCTCAAAGAACTTTCAGTTTAGTGAAAGAGGCAACATGTGAAAATAATTTACAAACAAAATATATGATAAATTGAAGATAGTCTCAAAAGAAAGAAACTAAGATTAAAGAGGACTAAAACTAAAGAGAAAGGCTTTTTTTTGCATAAGTGGTCTTTTAGTTGAAATTTGAAGAAAACCAGGCAAATAGGAAGGAGAGAATAGCAGGTATGAGCAACAGTCAATGAGAAAGCTTGGAGTTGGGTAACAGATTGTGACATATCTGGAATAGCAAAGAGGGCCATGTCACTGGATCACAGATTACATGGGAGGGGAGATCCAATTGAGTATCCGAAAGAATTTATATTATTTTCCTGAATTCTATTTACATCACTTGGCATCTATTCATATAAATTTCATCATGCTTCACTGAACTCTTCATATTCATCATTTCTTACTGTGCAGTAATATTCCATCCCAGGCTCTTAAGGGCCTTTTTAGGTCATCTAACCCAATACCTTCACCTTCCTGGTTAAGAGTACTGAAGCTTATAAATGGAAAGTTACTCACTGAAGATCTTATAGGTAGCGCAGAACTATGATTTGAATCCACTTTTCTCACTCATATCTTTATGGTCTTTCCCAGAACCAGAAAATAACAGAACTAGGTAGTGAGACAATGTGATATAATGGAAAGAATCCTGGCTTCCTCATTGTAAGGCCCATGTTTTTAATTTTCTTTCTGTGATTTACCATCTATCTGACTTTGGATAGACCAATTAACCTCTTTGGGTCTAATTTTCATGTCTATAAGATGAATGAGAGAGTAAAGACTAGCACTATGACTTATGTATAACCTTAGAGAGTATCTGACCAATCTCCATTTTTACAAGTGAGGAAACTGAGACATAAAAAATGAAATTAATTGACCAAGGTCAATCACTTATACCACTAAATCGAACATCAAACATCTGGGACTTATACTTAGGTCTTCTCAATCTTTTGACTGCAAACCTAGGACTATTTCTGCTATACTATACTTTGTAAATAGTTTAAAACCACAAGAATATAAACTTTTTAACAAATTATACCAAGTGTGGTTTAAAAGCAATGACCATAAAATAATGGATATGACACCTCGACAATGTGGAAATCCCAAAGTGAGAACTCTGGTTCCATAATTCAACAAACATATACTAGTGCCTTCTATATACAAAACAATCTGCTATGGGTCACTGGAAAAACCAAGGCAAAAAAATGGAACAGTATAAGTTCTTTATAGATTTTATTCTCATGTATTATCTTGCCATATATTTTAACAAATTTAACATATATTGGACTACCTGTCATCTAGGGGAGGGAGTGGGGGGAAATGAAGGGATAATTTGGAACAGAAGGCTTTGTGTTAAGGGACAGGCCAATTCTCTGAGAGCCTCCACAGCTGTGGATCATAACATCAGAAGGAGTTGCAGGGCAGCCTTTGCTGACAAAAGTGTTACAGACTGGGAATGAGATAAATTGGAGGCAGAGGGAAGAGGAGAGAGATCAGACAATGCAAAAGCCTCTCAGTCAGAGAGGTCAGAGAACAGCAACTGCCTCTCGGTCTCCTTGTATTATCCTCTCACAAAAGGAGATCCATTCTGAGTTGGATCTCCAGCAGCTGCTGTCAGGTGGCTCCCGTGTATTTCAGCGGTTCTCCTGTGTGTATTCCAACAGCTTTGCAAGGGTCAAAGTTGAAAACTTCCCCTTGCATATGTTTTGTAAATAAAAAGCTTTAATTAAAAAAAATGTATTACCATGCCACCTGTTTAAGTTAACTCTGACTTCTGACTTTACTGTAGTTTCTGCCACACAGCTTTACCCAACTAAAAGTTGAAGAAAGCCTATGTTGTAGGTTTTTTTTATTCCTTTTGTGAGACACCCATTCTCTTTCTAGGTTGGAAGCCCCTGTGGATACATAGAGAGTAAGTTCAGACTGACAAGTGCCCTAGTTAAAATGTCTGTCTTTTCTGAGCGGGAGAGGAGAGAATGAGTCTTCCTTTCTCAGCCAAGCTAGAAGCACAGTAGTCCCTCACAGACCAGACCACATCCTACTGATGCTGGATGCTTTGAATAGCTACCTGTATAATGGGGCCAATTTATCTCTTTAGATAATGCCGTGATCTCTGACTTGGATCACTATGTTGGTGACAGATTTAATGAAAACATCCCTTTAGCTTTAGATCTCCTACAGTTCAGAACTCATGGGCTCAATGATCCACCAGCTTCAGCCTTCTCAGGTTACTAGGATTACAGGAATGTGCCAGCCACACAGACAGAAAGAGAAAGAGACAGACAAAAAAGAGAGACACACACACAGAGAGATACACAGGGAGGAAGGAAGGGAGGGAGAGTGGAAGGAGGAGGGAGAGAGGAAGGAAGACAGAGTTAAAGTATTAAAGTATCTCCCCCAAACAATATCATGAAGTAGGGAATATGAGTATTATTTGTAAATGATAAAAAAAAAACACTCAATAAGAAAATGTGATTTGGCCTAGGTGGTCACACACTTAGGTAGCTTTAGTGGCACAATTCAAAGGTAGTTCATCTGAGTCCATGTCCAGTGCTCTGCCCATTGTGCCAAATAGATTCTCAGAACGGTCACTATTTGTGTAGTGGTTTATATACAATCTATCTTTTGATATATCTATTGAGGCATTTTTCAGTCTGTCTGACTCTTTGGAACTGCCTTTGGGTTTTCTTGGCAAAGATACTGGAGTGTTTTTCTATTTCTTTCTCCAGCTCATTTTATAGATGAGGAAACTGAGACAAAATAAGGTAAAGGGACCTATCCAGGGTCACACAGCTAGTAAGGGTCTGGAGGCTGAATTTGAACTCAGAAAAATAAGTCTTCCTGAATTAAGGGCCAGCATTCTATCCACTGTGCCATCTAGCTGCCCTCTGATATATACATACACATGTATTTACACATACATATATGTGCAATTACATTCATGTATGTATGTATGTATCTTTTGCTATAGCCAGCCCATTACTTATTCTTCCCTTGTAATAGATTCAGGCCTGTAGTCTAGCTACCCAAAAGGCTGAAACAAAAATTTGCTTGAACTCAAGAGTTCATTTTAGAACTATTTTGCCTATCACACTAAATTCCATATCAATATGATGATTTCCTTCTAATTGAGAAGTATTGATTACTTGAATAGAGGTAAATTGACTCATAATTAATACCTCTCTCTCTTTGAGCAGAATGAGCTACCTATGAAATTAGTGGGTACCCCTTCACAGGATGGATTCTTCCAGACAAGATTATTTTGTGAGTATGGGTTGAACTAGATTGATTTTAAGGCCTGTTCCAGTGCTAGAATTTTGTGATTTTTCTATGGCTTCCCAGGGAGATAAGAAAAGATGGGGGTCTGTAACACCAGAAAATCTAAAGAGCTTGGAATTTCCAGAAGTTAACGTGCATCTTGGCTGAAACCCAATATAACAATTAGTTAGATAGTTTAATACCCAGTTCACTGGCTGGTAGGCACTTTTTTTTTCCTAAGGCAACTGGAGTTAAGTGTCTTGCCCAGGGTCACACAGCTAGGAAGTGTTAACTGTCTGAGGCCACATTTGAATTCGGGTCCTATTGATTTCAGGGCTGATGTTCTAAACACTGTGCTGCCCCCTGGTAGGCACTTTGATGGTGTTTTAGCCATACATCTTTCCAGTCTGTTTGTCTGTCTATCTGTCTCTCTTTCTCTTTCTCTACCTCTTTATCTCTGTGTGTGTGTGTTGCTCTCTTTTTGTCTGTCTCTGTCTCACAACCTCTCTTGCTCTGTGTCTTTCTATCTCTGTCTCTGTCTTCTCTCTCTTTCTTCCTTCCTCTCTCCCTCCCCCCTCCTCTCTCCCTGTCTCCTTCCCTCTCTCTTTCTCTGTCTCTCTCTATGTGTGTCTCTCTGTCTCCCTCTCTCCCCCTCCAAACCCCACCATAGGTGAAGTTAAGTGACTTTATCAGGATCACACAGATAGTTAGTGTTAAGTGTCTGAGATCAGATTTGAAATGAAATCCTGCTGACTCCAGGGCAAATGACCTACCCACTCAAATTGGGGCAATTTGACCCAGTCTTTCTGTTTCTGAAAGGGAAAATATTAAAATCTAGTCACCACTTGCCAAATTCTATAGTCCTCTGGAGACCAGCAAATGCAAGATCCACAACACCCCCTCGCCTTCTTGATTCCAGTCAACCATTGTGTATGTTAAATGCTCCATGGCCTTCTCATTTAATTGGTCCAGGATCACTCAATGTGAACAGTCTACTTGAATTTAGGTAAGTTCACAGCCTGTTTTTCTATCGCAAAAGTAGTTGCATTTGGCTTGTGGTAAATGAACTGAGACACTGTCGGGCTCGGGTTGCTTTTCCAAATCCGCCTCATGAATTTTGATCGAGAGCTGAAGCTTGCTTCCAACTCTACCTCTTAACTGCCACTGGGGATCAGTGCCTAAACCTGAAAAATCTCTAACTTCAATCCGGACCTTTTGTTCCACCCTTGTAGTTGTTGAATATGATCATTGCAATTCAGTCCTTATTAATAAACCAGGTAGAGGGATATCTAGCAACAATTATAGATGAAGCCCAGGATGGTGTAGGGGACAGGCCTTGAATAGACAACAAAAAGTAAGGGAATGTTTTCCTTCATTGTCAGTTGCCATGGTGACCTCTGATTATTCTCAAAAGAGGAGAATTAATCCTATTGCATTTTCTGTCTTAGTGAATTAAAAAACTAATTTTCCATATTCAAAAATTCAAATTCACAACCTCATGAACCAAGGTTTAACAAGTTCAAAAAATTCATCCAACTGCTCTCACCCCCAGAAATATTGTTTGCAGCAGGATGGGAACTGGCAGTGTTTGCAGGCAAATTGATGGCATTTTCAGCCAAAAGCAATGGGATTTTGTGAAAGGGAGAAGTAAACTCTAGATGATTGTCCTCCATAAGGCTTGCCTTGGTCTTAGCCAGCTGGATGGTATTTTTCTCTTTTGAATTGTCATTGTTTTCCTCTCTGGTTATCCTATCACAGTTGGCCTTTTATTGTTATTATTCCTAATCTCATATATGTCTGATTTTTGCTGTTAAATCATAAGATCCTTGAAGGCAATGACAATGTCTATTTTCTTTGCAAACTGATAAAATGCTTAGAAAATGAGTTAAAATGTATATTTCTTTAAGAGATATGTATATATACATATGTAATTATTTAATATCATAGAATTAGACTGCAGAATTTCAGATTTGGAAGAACACTCAAAGGCCATCTCGTCCAGCTCAATTTTGTGACCTTCTTTTCTCTCTCTTTCCTTTCTCTGTCTCTCTATTTCTGTCTCTGTGTCTCCATCTCTCCATCTCTCTTCCCTCTTCCTCTCCCTTCTCTCTCTTTCTCTTTCCCTCTCGCCTCCCTCTTTCTTCATAGAAAGAATGTTTCTATATCTCTAATTTTATAAAATGCTCCAAAGTCCTCCAGCTTTTATCTATTTTGAATTAATGTGACCCAAAATGTGAATCCTAGCACTGCCACTTATTTTTTTTATGGTTCTTGGGAAAGTCTCTTTGGGCTTTGATTTCCTCCTTAGAAGGTTAAATTACATAATCTTTAGAATCTATGATTCCTCCCACCCCGTCCCCCTTTCCCTGGCTATAAATTTAACATGTTCCTTTTCCCTTTTCCCTTTGAAACAATTAATCAACAAGTGTTTGTTGATTACCTACCTACTATGTGCCAGATTGAGCTAGGAATGGGAGACATAAACACAATGAATGATGTAATCCTTCCTCACAAGAAGCTGGGTACTAAGACCTTCCAACTTTGTTAGTTGAATTACATTAAGGTTATTCGTTTCTCTCTTCAAATTGCACTACATTTTGGGAACTCTTGATCCTAACTTAGGTGCTCTGCTACTCTCTCATTCCTCTCTAACCTTCCTTCCCATACTGTGTACTCCTAACTGTAAAATTAGAGTATTTTGTTAGCATCCAAGTACTCCTTATTTTTTCCCAGGACTTCTAGGCATTTCCCTCATCTTGATTTTCAAGTTCCTATTTACTTAATTAAGCAATTTATATGATTAAGTCTTTCATTGACATAATTGACTTTTCCTAATTTACTTGTCCTTCCTCAAGGAGTTAGTGCTGTGAAGTAGTAGAAAGAGCATTGGATGCTGGGATTTAGGAGTTCTGGGTTCTAGTCTGCTTCTATGAACTTGGCCAAACCATTTTCCATCCTTTGAACTTTTCAGTTTTCACCTATATAAAATGAGAATGTGAGACAAAATGACCTCTAAATAATCTTCTAGCTTTGACATTCTCTGATTCTAAATAATTTGCTACTGGGCCATTCAAATGAACATCTTTCCTTTTCTAATTATGAGTTAGTTTGGAAAACATACCAAAGAAAAATGAAGCTCAACTTAAGCTAGTGTTTGGCTTGACATCAGTTTGAAAGGAAATGCTTATGCCAGCCCAGAGTGAAAAATAAAAAAGAATTCTGTGTGTATGGATAAGGAAGTCAGGGATGGGGGACAGGGAAATAGGGAACTCAGGTCCACTTTAATTTCATGAATCAAATCAAAGAATACTTTTATCATAGGGTCTGAATTCAATTCCTTTCCATTCAGTAAGAGAAATATAACTACCACCACTACTACTACTACAGCATGCCCTGTGCTAGGCTTGGGGGCACCAGGCTAGTGTTTCCCAAAATACACTCCAGAGTTTATTTAAATATAAAGCCATTTTGGATTATCTACACCATGACAGCTCTTCATTAGCATGGATGTCTAGGAAACTGATTTAATAATCACATATTTAAAAGGATCATAAGATTTAAAACTGGAAGAGACTTTGGAGATCATCCAGTATAGCTTTATATATATCCAGCTGTGTGTGTGTGTGTGTGTGTGTGTGTGTGTGTGTATTCATACATATATACATATAAAGCTACTGAGTAAATTGTTCAAAAGGAAAGAAGAAACAGCTCTCCTACCTCCAAATTCAGTTTTTCACTAGTTTTATGGGATGGAAAGATAGGAACAATACTAAGAGGCATCATTTTGATATTTCTACAGGGCTTTCTGTATTCATGTTACCATTTGATGCTTAGGACAAGCCTGTCAGAGAAATAATTTAATCCCCATTTTGCAGATAAAAGTGGTGAACAGAATGTCAGCTTACATACATTTCAAGGTGATAGAACAGAGGCTTAAACCCAGGTCTTCTGGCTCTGAATCCATTGCTCTTTCCATTTAAACTTGCTGCCTCAAATTTTTTTTGCCTAGTCTAGATCATGAGCCAGAATTCAAAGGTGCTAACCAGGCTTCCTGATATTTCAGCACTTATGCAAGATGAGTACTTGATAAAATCTGGAGCCATCAAAGTTCCCAGAATCTCCAAGAATGATCTGCAGGGCAAGAAGATCTGGCTAGGATATACACTGTGGTAATGAAATTATTGGAGTGCCCAAGCCCAATTAGCAATGACAAATAGACTCTAAATTACTTTGAAGTGATTTTGTGAAAGGCTGAATTTCATAAAGAAACACCACATCTTCATTTATAGGTGAGAGGTTATTGCTTCAGGAACATATTCTCTCAGAGTTGTTTTCATTTTTGTTTTCATTGATAAGCCTACTCTAGGGTGTTCATTATGTGAGTGAAGAAAGGGGACATATATGGAAAATATAGTGAAATGAGAAAGGAGATTTGACAGCAGAATGGGTAACATTATATTTGAATAATAATAACCCCACAGATTGAATATGGGAAGTGAGTGCAAGTGTGAAATCAAAGACAATGATGAGATTATATGTCTCTAAGACTAGAAGGACACTGATGCTCTTGAAAGAAATAGAGAAATTTGGAAGAGGAATAGGTTTTGGGGAAAGATAATGAGCTCTTTTTTCATACTTTGAGCTTGAATTGCCTATAGGGTATTCAATTCAAGATATCCAAAAGGTATTTGATAATTCAGGATTGGAACCTTGAAGAGAGATTCAGGCTAGATATATAAATATAGGAATCATCTACATAAGGATGATAATTGAACCCATTGGAGCTGATGCAATCACCAAGCAAGACAGAATACAGGGTGAAGAAAAATAAAAAAAACTAGCAGATTTGGAGACCCTTCATTTAGCAGGAATGAATATCATGCAAATGAAAAATTTTTAAAGGAGAAGTTTAAGAAGCAGAAGAAGAAAAAGAAAAAATGATGTGATGAAAACTTTGACAGTGGAAGATATCCAATTGGAAATGATTATTGACCATGTCAAAGGCTATAGAGAGATCAGTAAAGTTAAGGATTGAGAAAAAGCCATAAGATTTATCAAAAGATAATGGATCACTTGGCAGAGAGGAATTTTGGTTGAATGATGTTAGAAGCTACTTTGAAGAGAATTTGGATCAAAGCATGCCAAAGCCTGGCATTCTGAGATCTTACTCTTCTGATTTTTTGAAAATTAAAAGAGTGGATTCTCTGATCTCTTTATCTAAAATCAACAAGAACAAAAGCAAAGTCCAAGGATGAAGGCTTATTTCTTGAGGGAGTACCCAAGGAGTACCTCTCTCACTAGATGTGGTTAGTGGAATCAACTTAAGACTTATGGAAAGATCCCCAAATTCTATGAGTACAATGGTGGAGCAGATGACAAGCCCTGGTACATACCAGGTACATCAGATAATAATACAAACCCATACAATATAATACAAAACCAAGAGAAGTCAACCAATAAGAATGCATCTGTCTCTGATTGTTAGTGCCTTTTTGAATATTCCCCATTTCTATTTACCCAGTCAATTGAAAAAGACTTTGCATAACCAAGTGACTAGCAGACTGGAACCAGTTCCAGAATCTCTGCACATACTCAGATCTCTCCAAGGTACTTCCATCCACATTATCATGAGCTTTTCCCACATGGGAAGACACCAGAGGTTCTCTTCCCATGGGCCAGTTTGTTATTCACTATCAGCCACTTTAAAAATATGCTGATTTAGAAAATCAATGAGGACATTTTGTTTTGTTCCCCTAGTTGAGAGCACTTTCCTGGAGTCTTAGCAAAACACAAGTATTTTCATTTCACTTGCTTCCTTAGTACCATAAAGGAAACTCAACAGCCCTTAGCATCTACTCAGCCACTGTATTTGAAAATCCTCCAGATTTTATTTTTAACTTGCCTTTAACTCGCCTTTAACTCCTATACTCCTTTTGTATTATTATCTGATGTACCTGTTATATACCAGGGCTTGTCATCTGCCCCACTATTGTATCTATAGGATTTGGGGATCTTTCCATAAGTCTTAAAACTCATCTTTCTTTTATGTGTTTATTCCTCTAATGAGCGTGAATCCTTTGAGAGCAAAGGTTATTTTACTTTTTCTTTTTTTGATCCCTAGTATTTAGAGCAATGTTTGACCCATAGTAAGCACTTAATAATTTTTTCATTCATTTATTCATACATCCTCTCCTGCTATCTCTTCTTACTTTAATATTGTATATTGTATTTTCCAAAATTTCTTCTATTTCTAACATTCTATGTTTTAAGATATAAAGTTTATTTTGGATATGACATTGTAGGATTTACCTCCAAATATCTCTTTCAGCTCAGATATTCTTCTATGTTCTAATTCAAAAGTTATGGAGTTAAACTCAAGAAGGCTTGGTTACTATTGACCTTTGAGGACCTGTGAGGTATCAATCACAGCTTTTTAGTTTCTCCAACTCTTAAAATTGTTAAAACTAAAGCCTTCTCCTTATTCACTCTAAGCTATTATAACTAGCTTTTTCAAAACCTTACTATATTCTGAACCAGCCAGTTGACAGTTTCTCATTTTTTCAGTGTTCAAATCAGTTTAGTGATTGGTGAGTCAGTCCATTGCTTCATGCTGGTAAATATGTCACCATATTCAGCATTGTTAAAGATATAAAGAAGTTGATTATTCTGATATTAAACTGGTATCTGCTAAAATTCCCTGGGAGATTTTTGGCCTCAGAGAATTGCAGAGCTGGAAAAGGTACTTACAAAATTGCTTAATCTCAAATCCATTTTGAAAAAGGACTCTCCATCACTACTTTCTTACCTACCTATAGCATAAGGAATCATCTTCCCTTTACTTGAATATCTCTAGTTTCAGGAAATGCACTCATGAATTAATCTATTTGGTTGTTTGGCAGTTCTGAGAGTTATGAAGCTTGCTTTCCTTACATTGAACCAAAATCTGCCTCCCTGTAGTTTCTACCATACCAATTATGTAAAGGCACAGAAAGATCTATTTTAAGAATATAGTATATATATATTTTTTTGAAAATGATACAATGGTATCCTAGAGAATCAACTTTTTAAAGCTCCTGAAATAGTTAACAACTTTAGCAAAGTTGCAGGATATAAAATAAATCCACATAAATCACCAGCATTTCTATATATTACCAACAAAGACCAATAGCAAGAGATAGAAAGAAAAATCCCATTTAAAATAAATGTAGATAATAAAAAAATATTTGGGAGTGTATTACAAAACACTTTTCCACAAATAAAATCAGAGCTGAACAATTGGAAAAAATATCAATTGCTCATGAGTAGGCTGAACTAATATAATAAAGACAATTCTACCTAAATTAATCTAACTTATTCAGTGCCATACCAAACAAACTTGCACATAGTTTTAACAAATAAGATCATAGATTTAGAACTGTAAGGGCCCTTTAAAGGTCATCTGGTCTAATCTCCTAATTGTATATATGAGGAAACTAAAGTCGAGTGATCCCTTTAAAAACTATGACTCTCCGTCTCTGTCTCTCTGCCTTTTACACACACACACACACACACACACACACACACACACACACACACCAAAAATCATACCTCAGAGGCCTCTGGTGACATAGGTTTCTATCCCAAGATCCTTCTGCCAGAAACTCTTTTCAGTGTTCACCTGCCCCCAAGCCCTGATTTTACCTTCTCCCACCATGACTGTATTCTTGGTGGGACTTTCCTCTATATTACCATAGTACCCCTCCCAAATGCAAATATATACACATATAATTACTTATATATTTCACATATATATGTATACTGCAGTTACAATACAATTTGTGTTTCTGACAATCCCCCCCAAAATTTTAGTCTGATAAAATTATTTTTACATATTATGTACTATGTAGAGAGAGGCAGATTTCAGTTCAGCATAATGCCAAATTATTAGCAAGGAGAACTGTTGAAAAAAAAAAAAAGAATGGATTACCTTGGTAGATACTAAGCTTCCTATCACTATATGTCTTCAATTGGAGGTAGGATGACCACTTCTCAGAAATGTAGGAGGCCTACTGCTCAAGTACAGGCTAGTGGGTCTTTGAGGTCCCTTCCAAGTCTGAGATTCGATAATTATTCCTTAGCATCATTATTCTAATTAACCAATAGTAGTGTTAATAAAAATGCATTAATATATTTTATAGTATCTATAGTTCAATTTTCTACATACACCCAGACAAAAACAAAAATTTATGTTCTTTTTGTCACCCACATAGCATATACATATGCATTATTTTAGTTCAGCTGTCCCCTCAGTGTCAAGCATCATCTTCTATACCCATGTCAGCCAGCCTGCTTGGCTAGATGACAAAGAGGAGAATATAATTATGTCAGTACTAACTGCAGACTGAGGCTTTTAACGTGAATAAATGACTTTGAATGGTTTTTCAGCTAAATTCTGGCACTTACCACTACTCTCTAGTATCTATTTATTGTCTGTATCAACCATGAAGATTTAATTTAGAAATAAAACAATAAACTTTTAAAAGTATAGAAAATAAAAATGTTTAGACTGTTATAGGTCATTAAGAAGAAAATTTTGAAACTGTGTGATATCAATTAACTAACTTTGTGATCTCATACAAATCACTTTGTCAGCCTATGTTTAAATTTTTTACATGTAAAATTAGTAGACTAGACAAGCTGGTTTCTCTGGTCTACCTTTGATGTTCTATATTCCAGGGTCCTTTTGAACTCTAACATTTTATGTTCTAAAGTCCCTTCTGTCTCTTAACATTTTATGTTTTAAGGTTTCTTTCAAACCCAAAACTCTAGATTTCTATGATATCTAACGATAGATGGCTCGTAATTATAGATCAGTTAATTATCCATGTTGCAGATTTTCTTTATCACTAAGTTGTGTTCCAGGATACCCTGAATAGGGAGTAAATCTATGGGTACATATGTGTATATTTATGAGTGTATCATTGTGTCTGGTTCTGGTCCTTCCAGAGTTGAATAGAAAAGATTTGGAATACATCTGGTGTTTGGGAGCATCTCTTCATCTCATTAAGAATGATCAAACGACTAACATTAGAAACATACATTTCCTGAAGAAAATTGGAAAATAATATTCGGTGACTTTTTAATTATTCATTATTTATAAAATATGTTAAATATAAAATATATGTATATATTTGCATATGTATATATGTAAGAAAACACCTTCAGTGGAGGCGTTCAGAAATATGGAAAAGAGATATAAAATAAAACTGCCCCAATTATAGGAAGGAGAATGTACAATGAAGTCAGTGTGGTGCTATTTGATTCCAAAGGATTTCTTTCTATTGTTCTTTAAAAAAAAAAAGTCTGGATACAAGGGGCTTCCTGTCTTGACGAGCCATTTCATTTTCTGTGGGTTTTTTTCCTTAGTTTTTTTTTTTTTTTTAAACCTGGGCTCTAAATGAAAAGCCCTTCAGTTTTCTAAACAAAAGATTAAAGGGAGTATTTTCAAGGTCAAGTTTACCACAACAGATATCCTATCATGGATTCACTTAGGATCAGTTGTTAGTATCACCATCCTGCCTGGACCAGTTGCAACCCTGCCATAGTATAATGTTAATAATATAATGTTAAAATCTAAAAAAAGGAGGCATGTAAAGAGATGTGCATGTATGTGAACAGAGGGGAATAGGATGGGGAAAAAAAAGGTTTCACAATCTTTGTGTGACTATTTATATAATTCTTTGCACGTATTCATTGATGGTAGGAAACTAGGCAACTCCATTGTTATCATTACTGTTGTTGTTAGTATCATGACCATTATTATTTTTGTCTGGACCAGTGATTTTGTCAGTTTAGAGAGCTCCAAGATGAGGACACTGCCTCTATCAATGAAGATTAGAGACTCTTCTGAAACATATCTTTAAGTGAAAATTCTTGGGCTTTTTTTGTGTTGGAATTGGATGCCTGTGTTTTTCTGTCTGAAACCTATCGACCCTTTCTCAGAATAATGTTCTTAAATGCCTAAAATAAAATACATAAGGCTATAAAGGAAATAAATCATATTATTTTAAAATATTTAAAGTTGATAAGATATTGAAACAGACCAAAAACAAAGACAAAAACTCAGATTAAGAACTCCTTTCTTATAGAATGGTCTGGCTCATTGAAAAGTGATTTGCCTTGAGTTAGAGAGGTGGTATTTATGTCAAAGGAAGAACTGGGACCCCATTTGTCCTGACTCCAAGACCTCTTCTCTATCCACTGCCATGGTGCCTTTCTTCATCTGATTAGTGAGCAGTAACAGTAATTAATCAATAAATAAAATACCATTCTGTATGTGAATTGACTCTTTATGACTGTGTGACTTCATGAAATGGCATAACTTGTGCAAGTGTGAGACTGTGAATATACAACTGTGTGTGTAAATGTTGGTGTGTAAATATATGGTATGTAACTTATGCATGCATCTCTATGTTGTGGCCATATATATTTAGGTGATTCATTTGTACATGATTTGTTTTGTTGTTGTTTATCATATGACTGCCAATGTTGTTATGTGACTGCATGACGTTTGTCTTTGTAATAGTCCATTAATGTGTATTAATCTATATGTCCATGTCAGAGAAAATTTTGAAAAATTTTCTGAAAATGATAGACTCTTAGGTAGAATGAGAAAGATTCTTCATGACTTTGTGATCCAAATTCTTCATTTTATAAATGAAGTTTAGCTCAAAATCTGAAAGACGTACATACTATTCAGATGATACATATCTAGGGAAGGTGAAAGGGTCCAATAGCATTAATCTGGATCCAGAGAATCTCTAGGCTTGGAAAGGAGAGAAGAGGAAAATGGAAAGAAACTCAGAAGTTTTTCCATGCATCTGGCTTTCCTGTCACAAAAGGTAAGAAAGTTATTGAAGCTTACTAACCATCAACCAGCACTAGAATTGTAGGAACCTCTTCTTCCAGGAAGTAGCAAACAAAAGCATCATGGAGCAATCTGCAAGTATTGATGATTATTTATAGACTGGCAATAGTGGGTCAGCCAAGATAGAAAATGTGAAAACATCATTTTAGTGCTGCTTAGAAACTGTGACTGGGGGCATGATCCAGGATTCAGTTGGTGATTCCAGCCTTCAGTGGTGTTAGGTTCTGTAAACTTCTTACTCCTTTTGTATGATTTGTGTTACTCACTGTGAGTTCTGTCTATGGGACTATAACCACAGACGGTAAACCTGCTATGTGTGCACAATGAGAAGAGTGGGAATCTCTGGGGAACCCCCCACTCATCTTCTCTAATGGTAGATTGTGAGAGTAGTCAGGGTGAATGATTGGGGTCAGTTACCATCACTCAAGAAATTGCTTGTGATGAGAGACTGACCTCAAGCTTGGCTGTGTAAAAAGTACCTTTCTCTTTCAAGGGTATTCCCCTCCCCTCCTCCCCATAGCAAAGGTGAAATAGTGGGGAGAATGAATCCCTAAGTAGAGGGTTCAGAGTAAGAAGGGACTTCACAAGAATAAATCTCTAACAATCCCTGTGTTGGCAAATACCTGCCTTTGAGACAGAATGTATCTTAATAATAATAATAATAATAAGTAAATAAAAGAGATTTCTTTCTGAGCTGTGCAGTGTTTGCAGGCAAGGAAAAAAGAATAGAATAAAATACTCCTCTATAGAACTATCTGTGCACCAAGAAAAGAATATAGATTGAAAAGCAAAAAACCATCACCAACAACAAAAGTTCAAAAGCTACCAGTTTAGCAAATCAGATCTGGTTCTTGTCAAAGGAAATGCTTCAGAGCAAACACTAAGTAGGATGCAAGCTTCCAGTTACTGTAAAAATTTCAGAATTTGAAACTCTTGGAGCTTGAAAAGGTCTCTCTCACAATGAAAACACTTCTAATAATACCCAGAAATACGATTCATTAATAACTAAATGTAGAGTTATCAGTGTATTTTTTTGGTATGTTATTGTTATGCTGTGTCCTTCACAAAGTATATCCTAAAACGTCAGCCTGGAAACATAAGAAAAAGTTGGCTGGGAAGTTTTTTTAAAAGGGAATGTACTGGTTTCTGGGTGTTAGAGTTTTAGAATTTGATTGATGGAAAAGATCTCAGAGATCATCTAGTTCAATGTATGGACTTTAAAAGTGAGAAAATTGAGGTATAAAAAGGGCCGGTGATATTTACAAAGAAAACCAGTAGCAAGGACAGGACAAGAACCAATAAGTCCCAATTTCATGTCACTATTTGTTGCTTTATGATATACCCAGAGATGTGCCGAATCTGCTCCAACTGATATCTGAGAACTAGGAGTTAAATTTTGAGTGTGAGCACTTATACCTCTGAAATCAGCAAATGCTACAAACCAGGGGTGATTTGTACACCCCTGATGCTGTATGTTCTCTGATATATTTTGTTACTCTGAAAAGAAATCCAATGTGGGCCAAGGCAGGGATTGTACCCAAGCCTAACTAGTAGTTCTCCCTTCCCTCTCCTCCAAAAATAGAGAAAGACAGAGCCGTACCAAGGAAGAATAAAACAGAGAAACAGTAGAAAAAATCTTTGACTTGTCCTCAAGTCATATTCTCTTCACCAACATAGATCATATTCACTATATATCCTGTTCTCCATGAGTTACTAGAACTAAAACAATTCATCACTTTATGTTCAGTCTTCTGGTGATAAACCTCTCTGCTCCAAAATATTATGGCCCTCATTGAAAAACATAGGGATCACTACTGGAATTCTATTCATAAAACCTTTCCACCTGATAGAATGGAATAGAATCTGTGCTAGAGAATCCTGGATCATTTCATACTTCAGTGAAGTACCAGAGGACAGTTTTAGTAAAGGCAGCCAAGGAGCATTGAGAGAAGGGAATGACTGAATATGTTAGGAGGACCTCCAAACAGCCTTCAACACAACAATCCAGCTTCCTTTCTACAATTACCTTTCACTTACTCTGTGTCTTATATGTACCTATGTATATATTAAGTACTTAATAAATACTTGTTGATTGATTGATTATTTGCTTGGTTTGTTTGGTTACTTTCAGGGCTATCTCTACACCATGATTAACTATTAGGAGATATTACTGAAGGTTTTAAAGGCATGTTGAAAGGAGTCAAGTCTGGAGAGAAGGAAATTATGGAATCCTTGTGTTAGCAGGAAGCTAAACATTTTATTCAGTCTAATCTTTTGCCTTTAGGCAGGATAGCTATTTTAATATCTTTAATGGTACATTGTTACTTGCTTTCATTCAATCTCTAAGAAACTTCTGTCAAAAAGGACTATATTCCTTATCTACAAGAAAGCCAATTATTTTCATTCATATTCAATTTAACTGCATAAACATATATTGAGCACCTCCTAGGAACCAGAGACTATTCTGAGCTCTGGGAATAAAAGGCAAATGTGAAAACAGCCCCTACTTTACATTTTATTCTTGAGATGTATAATGTACATAGGTTTTCAAAAGAAATTTAAGTAGTGAGAGAGCACTAACACTCAGAAATATCAAGGAAGACTTTTTGGAGGAGGCATCACTTCAGCTATCCCCTTTCTCCCACTTTAATTACAACAAAATATGAATTCACTTTTCACCAAAAGACAACTAGGTGATAAATAGATAGTGTATTGAAATGGGAATCAGAAAGACCTGAATTCAAATCCCGTCTTAGACATTTGCTAGCTGTCTTAGCCCAGGCAAATCATTAACCTCAATTATAAAAATGGAAATTATAACTATCTTGTCTCAGGGTTATTGTGAAAGCCTGAGTTCAAAACTAGCTTCAGATACTTGCTGGCTATGTAATCCTGGGCAAATCATTTCACTTCTCTTTCCCTCAGTTTCCTCATCTATAAAATGGAATAATAGCATCAATTTTCCAGAGTTGTTGTGAGGATCGAATGAGACAATAATTATAATTAGCACAGTGTCTGGCACATAGTAAATGTTTTGTGAATATTAGCTATTATTATATATGTGTATATGTATATGTGTGTGTGTGTGTGTGTGTGTGTGTGTACACACACACACATATATATATGTATATGTATATATACATGTATATATATATTTTTTCCCTCTGAGGCAATTGGGATTAAGTGACTTGCCCAGGGTCACACAGTTAGGACTTATTAAATGTCTGAGATCATATTTGAATTCAGGTCCTCCTGATTTCAGGGCTGGTGCTCTATCTACCGTGCCACGTAGCTGCCTCTTATTATTATGTTTTAAAGCATGTAGTACAATGTTTAATATTTAGTAGGCACTTAATATTTATTCCTTTCTTACAGCCACAAAACACCTCAGTCTCCAAATGATAAACATTGTCTTGGCTCTTAAGAAATCAAAAAAGGCAACAGATACATGTGCAAGTAATCATAATGCAATATGGAGGAACAAAAGTACATGAGAGATAAATATAACAAAAGGATAGAAAGAGGAAAGATCTTAAATGATTGTGGGGAAGATGTTAAAGAAGGTTCAATGGAAGAGGTGTTTTATCTGAGTCCCAAAGAATAGGTCAAATTTCTGAAAATTTGATATAGAAGACATTGCAGAAATAGGAAACAGCATGAGCTAAAACACAAAGGCAATAAAACAAGGAATATGTCCACAAAACAGAAAGTCAATATGGTGGAAATGTAGCATGGGAGATAAGACTGAAAAAGAAAATTGACACTGGAAGGCTTAAAGGCTATCCCAAAGAGCTCGGGACTTTATCCTATAAGCAATAGAAAACTATTGAGGGTTTCTAAGGAAGAGATTATAGCATTAAATATATATTTTAGGAAAATACTATTTAGGAAAAATACTACTGCTCAGAATGGACTAAATTAGAAAGACAAATGTGGAGAAAATCAAAGAGCAAAGGGAGGAATTGCTAAGTGATTAGATTGTGAGACCTGGAATCAAAAAGATTCCTAACTTCTTCTTTCTAACTTCAAATCTTATCTCATATACTTACTATAGCAATATGAGCCTGGGAAAGTCACTTAATGCAGTTTACCTCAGTTTCCTCATCTATAAAAATGAGCTAAAGAAAGGAATGGTAAACCATTTCAGTATCTCTGCCCAGAAAATCCCAAATGGGACGAAGAGTCAGACACAACTAAAAATGACTGAACAACAATAAAAAAGTTGGGAGGCAATTATGTTGCTCTAAGTGGGAAGTGATAAAGCTTAAATTACATGGTGACAGTGGGAATATAAGAAAGAGAATGGAAGTGAAAGATGTGCAGGTGACATCTGGAAATCTTGACAATTGTGAAGGGTGAAGAAAAGAGAAGAGTCAATGATAAAAGCCTCATTTTGATTATAGATGGCAGGTGTATTTACATCTGTAAATACAGGATATCCCCAAAGTCTTAGCATAGTCTTAAGTTATTAAAATTTAGAGCTTTTAAGATACTAAAACTTAATGTTGCATGACTTTGGGGGAAAGTATTTGTGCCCATGTGTAAATATATGTTTTGTGGAAAGGCAGAGTATTATGCACATAAAAATGAGTGCATGTCACGTGTTTCTTCATTATTTGATATACAAATTATATAGAAATATGTCAGTTACATGAAATGATATCATAAGAGTGTGTTTTCATGTGTGGCTATATGTACATAAAGTATATGCAGATATGTATGATATGTGGGGGGAATCTGGTTCTGTGCCAATACTGGATGTTTTCCACATGTACACATGTCTGTGACATATGTGAGAACATGCATGTTCTGAGGTCTGTGCTACACCTCTGGCTATCTCTGCAATATTACACTTTCCTCTTCTCCCTTCCTTGTGACAATACCCTTTTCCAGACACAACTCTCCCCAATTAATCAAATGGTTCAAAGGCTTTTTGTCTTCCTAGAAACGGTTTCTTTGTAAATAGCATAGGAGCCCTTCCCTATCACAGTTCTTGCTTTAAGCAATGGCTCATTATTAAGTGATGCCTGTTATTTTGTGGATTTCCAGGCCCTGTTTTCCAAATGTGTTTATTTTAAATATGATCTTCCAAGCTGTGAAGGCAATTCTCACATATAAGAGATGATCAGGGCACTTCAGCAGAGGGTCAGGATTGTAAATTTCATTTGCACAGGGCCTGGATTCTGAATTAAAAGACCTGCTTTTCAGAGAGGAATTTGTTTTTCTCAGGCTGCTTTTTGCCTCACATGGAAAATATACTCTGGACTTTGCTTGCAAGCAGTGGAATTGGTGGAAATCACTGGGCTATTTATATAAGAGCAGGAGGCAATTAGATGCTGAGCCTCCCCATTAACAAACATTTCTGCCCACACATGCTGCCCACTCACCCCAATTTGCAGAAGGAAAGGAAGAGCCATTTCCCTGCTAACTCCTTTAATATCTAGGGATCTCTCTCAGCCAGCTCAAGTTCACCCTCCCAGATCTAGTATAAGACATCTTTCATTGTCCTGAAGTGCCAGTATCATTTGCTCCTGACAAATGCCATCCACTGCCACCTGCTAGCATCTACTGCCACGCACTGGAACCTTTAGTCACCCACTACTTCTACTTCCATGCTCTGTTATCCATTAAAATTTCCTGCTAATCATTACCACCTGATAGCAGGAATTGCAACCTAATGGCACATTCTACCATCCATTCAAATCCCCCTCCTGTTACCCCCTGCTATCATTTTTTTGCTGTTCAATGGCATATGTTGATACCTGCTTATATTACTAGAATTTGCTGCCACCCATTAGCACCCTCCATCACACTGGTATTCTTTGCCACCTACTTCTACCTGCTCATAGATGCCAACTGCATCTCTCTATCCCACTCTTATTTTTTGCCCTATCTTGCCACCTGATACAATCCATTGTTTCATTTTCTGTCACTTACTGACATGCTCTAATGCCTTCTGGAATCATGGCTATTCACTGCAATCCTCCATTACCTATTGGAAACCTACTATTTCCCACTGACACCCACCCAAATCCTCTTGTTTTCCATGACTGATCACTACTAGTCAATTTATTTCACTAACTCTTGTGAAAGAAAAAAAGATAATAAAAAGAAAGAAGGAAGGAAGGAAAGAAAGAAGGAATGAAGAGATGGTAGAATGGACGGAGGGAGGAGAGAGAGACAGAGACAGAAAGGTAAGAGACACGCGAGGCAGAGAAAAAGAAAGAAAGGAAGGAAGGAAAGAAGGAAGGGAAGAGAGAGGGAGGGAAGGAGAGGAAAAAAGAAAGATAAGGAAAGGAGAAGAAAAAGAGAAGGGAAGGAAAAAGGGAAGGGAAGGAAAATAAAGAGCATTCAAGATTATTAAGGAAAAAATACTAAAACAAATCCATTTATATTAAGTCTCGTTGTTTGGAAGCTCTTGCTTATATATAAAACAACTTCATTTCTCTTCTTTTCCCTGACCGAACTCCCTCCATTCCTCATAGGACAAATTTGTTTCCCCAGTGGAAATAAAGATATATCTCCTACTCTTATCAACAAAGATACTGTCAAGATGGAGTCCTTCTAGAGAAAGGAATAAAATGGTAAAGGGTATTAAGATCATGCTATATCCAGTCAGTTCAAGAAATTAAATTTATTTCACCTGGAAAAAAAGACAATGTGGGTGTGAGCAGTAGTATAAATACTATATTTAAGTTTTTGAAGGTCTGTCACAATGGAAGGGAGATTAGAATTGTTTTGCTTGGGATTAGGAATATTGGGTAGAAGTTGCAAAGATGCAAATTTAGGCTTGATATTAGGGAACTTTTTAGTGTAATAGAGATACATAGTATCATTGTCTATGGAATATGTCATATATTCTGGCCCCTCTCCATGAGGACATGAGCTTTGTCTCTTTGTTAAAGACAATGGTGTATAGACAGAGTGCTGGACCTGGAATCAGGAAGGCTCTTGCAAGTACAAATCTGGCCTCAGAGACTTAGTAACAAACAATTCAAATATCTCTGCCAAAAAATCCCAAATGGAGCCACAAAAATGTCAGACACAACTAAAATAACTGAATAACAATAACTAAAAGATAATGTTGAAGATTGTTGTTGTTCAGTTATAATGACATGTCTGGCTCCTCTTTTAGTTGAGATACTGGAGTGGTTTGTCTTCTCCAGCTCATTTTACAGATGAGGAAACTGAGGTAAATGGAGTTATGTGACTTAGCTATAATCACACAGCTACTAAATATCTGGGGTCAGATTTGAACTCAGGAAGATGAATTTTCCTGATTCTAGGTCTAGTGCTCTATCCAATCCTCCATCTGTAGCTGGATAAAAAAGATGTACCCATTCAGTAGGTCTAAGACAAAATGAGGAGAAACGCTGCCTTTTTCTTTTCAACAAATCACTCTGGAATTCTGCCAGCTGTTTTGGGGAGGTTCTCTCAAGGGAAAGAGAGGATTTCTCTTTTTCCCCTCAACTCTGGGTTAGTGATGGGTTAATATATATCTTTTCACAGGAAATGCCCAACTCCACTTCTGCTACAATAACTATTAGAGTTATCCTAAAGTAAAATGTGCTGTTTCTCCACAGGTAATGAACTTCTTGCTCATTGGATATCTTAAAGCAAAGTCCCAATGCCCACTTATCAATTATATTGTACAGGGCATTCTTTATCAGAGATAGATTTGACTTGATGACCTTGGAGAACCCTACATTCTGCAATTGTAAAGTCTTTTGCAAAGAATGATGCTTATATTTTCTTTCTTTTTTTTTACTGAAATATATATATATGTATATATATATATATATCTTTATTAAAATTTATAGAAAAAATTTTTTCTCTATCCTAGTCTATAAACCCATTGATATTTGTCCACTGGAACCCCTAGAATTCATTAGTTCAACTTATCTAGTTAAACACAATCTAAGACAAGGAATAACAATGAAAGGCTGAGTTAGGAGGATCACTTTCAATTACTCATTTCTTATTTTTTTAAAATATATTTTATTTTATTTTATAATAACTTTATAGTGACAGAATCCATTCCAGATTGCTCTCCAGAATGGTTGGATTCGTTGACAACTCCACCAACAATGCATCAGTGTCCCAGTTTTCCCACATCCCCTCCAACATTCATCATTATTTTTTTCCTGTCATCTTAGCCAATCTGACAGGTGTATAGTGGTATCTCAGAGTTGTCTTAATTTGCATTTCTCTGATCAATAGTGATTTGGAACACTCTTTCATATGAGTGGTAATAGTTTCAATTTCATCATCTGAAAATTGTCTGTTCATATCCTTTGACCATTTATCAATTGGAGAATGGCTTGATTTCTTATAAATTAGGGTCAGTTCTCTATATATTTTGGAAATGAGGCCTTTATCAGAACCTTTAACTGTGAAGATGTTTTCCCAGTTTGTTGCTTCCCTTCTAATCTTGTTTGCATTAGTTTTGTTTGTACAAAGGCTTTTTAATTTGATATAATCAAAATTTTCTATTTTGTGATCAGTAATGGTCTCTAGTTCATCTTTGGTCACAAATTTCTTTCTCCTCCACAAGTCTGAGAGATGAACTATCCTATATTCCTCTAATTTATTTATAATCTCATTCTTTATGCCTAGGTCATGGACCCATTTTGATCTTATCTTGGTATATGGTATTAAGTGTGGGTCCATGCCTAATTTCTGCCATACTAATTTCCAGTTATCCCAGCAATTTTTATCGAATAATGAATTCTTATCCCAAAAGTTAGGATCTTTGGGTTTGTTAAACACTAGATAGCTATAGTTGACTATTCTGTCTTGTGAACTTAACCTTTTCCACTGATCCACTAATCTATTTCTTAGCCAATACCAAATGGTTTTGGTGACTGCTGCTTTATAATATAATTTTAGATCAGGTACAGCTAGGCCACCTTCATTTGATTTTTTTTTTCATCAATTCCCTTGAGAGTCTCGACTTTTTATTGTTACATATGAATTTTGTTGTTATTTTTTCTAGATCATTAAAATATTTTCTTGGAAGTCTGATTGGTATAGCACTAAATAAATAGATTAGTTTAGGGAGTATTGTCATCTTTATTGTATTCGCTCGGCCTATCCAAGAGCACTTAATATTTTTCCAATTATTTAAGTCTGACTTTATTTTTGTGGAAAGTTTTTTGTAATTTTGTTCATATAATTCCTGACTTTCCTTTGATAGATAGATTCCCAAATATTTTATGCTATCAACAGTTATTTTGAATGGAATTTCTCTTTGTATCTCTTGCTGTTGGATTTTGTGGGTGATGTATAAAAATGCTGAGGATTTATGGGGATTTATTTTGTATCCTGCTATTTGGCTAAAATTATGAATTATTTCTAATAGCTTTTAGTAGAATCTTTAGTAAAGCTCTCTAGGTATACCATCATATCATCTGCAAAGAGTGATAGTTTGGTTTCCTCATTGCCTACTCTAATTCCTTTAATCTCTTTCTCGACTTTTATTGCAGAGGCTAGTGTTTCTAATACAATATTGAATAATAATGGTGATAGTGGGCAACCTTGCTTCACTTCAGATCTTACTGGGAAACGTTCCAGTTTTCCCCCCTTGCATATGATGCTTACTGACAGTTTTAAATATATGCTCCTGACTATTTTAAGGAAAAGTCCATTTATTCCTATGCTCTCAAGTTTTTATTAGGAATGGATGTTGGATTTTATCAAATGCTTTTTCTGCATCTATTGAGATGATCATATGGTTTTTGTTTGTTTGGTTATTGATATAATCATTTATGCTAATAGTTTTCCTAATATTGAACCAGCTCTGCATTCCTGGTATAAATCCTACTTGGTCATAGTGTATTATCCTGGGGATGATTTTCTGTAATCTTTTTGCTAATATTTTATTTAAGATTTTAACATCAATATTCATTAGGGAGATTGGTCTATAATTTTCTTTCTCTGTTTTCAACCTACCTGGTTTAGGTATCAGTACCGTGTCTGTGTCATAAAAGCAGTTTGGTAGGACTCCTTCAATCCCTATTTTTTCAAATAATTTATTTAGCATTGGAATTAATTGTTCTGTAAATGTTTGGTAGAATTCACATGTAAATCTATCTGGTCCTGGGGATTTTTTCTTAGGGAGTTGGTTGATAGTTTGTTCTATTTCTTTTTCTGAGATGGGACTGTTTACGATATTTACTTCTTCCTCTGTTAGTTTGGGCAAGCTATATTTTTGGAGGTATTCTTCTATTTCATTTAAGTTGTCGAATTTATTGGCATAAAGTTGGGCAAATTAACTCCTAATTATTGCTCTAATTTCCTCCTTGTTAGTGGCAAATTCTCCCTTTTCATTTTTAAGACTAACAATATGATTTTCCTCTTTTTTTAAATCAGATTTACTAAGGGTTTGTCTATTTTGTTTGTTTTTTCATAGAACCAACTCTTAGTTTTATTAATTAATTCAATAGTTTTTTTTTACTTTCAATTTTATTGATCTCTCCTTTTATTTTTAGAATTTCAAGTTTAGTGTTTGACTGGGGGTTTTTTAATTTGTTCATTTTCTAGCATTTTTAGTTGCAAGCCCAATTCATTGACCTTCTCTTTCTCTATTTTATACAAATAGGCCTCTAGAGATATGAAATTTCCCCTTATTATCGCTTTGGCTGCATCCCATACATTTTGGTATGATGTCTCATTATTATCATTTTCTTGAGTGAAGTTATTAATTATGTCTATGATTTGCTGTTTCACCCAATCATTCTTTAGTATGAGATTATTTAGTTTCCAATTATTTTTTGGTCTACTTTCCCCTGGCTTTTTTTTTAATGTAATTTTCATTGCATCGTGGTCTGAAAATTTTTTCATTTACTATTTCTGCCTTACTGCATTTGAGTTTGAGGTTTTTATGTCCTAATATATGGTCAATTTTTGTATAGATTCCATGAACTGCTGAAAAGAAAGTGAACTTCTTTCTGTCTCCATTACATTTTCTCCAGAGATCTATCATATCTAATTTTTCTAGTATTCTATTTACCTCTTTGACTTCTTATTTATTTTGTGGTTTGATTTATCTAATTCTGAGAGTGCAAGGTTGAGATCTCCGACTATTATAGTTTTGCTGTTTATTTCTTCTTGCAGCTCTCTTAATTTCTCTTTTAAGAATTTAGATGCTTCACCACTTGGTGCATATATATTTAATATTGATATTGTTTCATTATCCATGCTACCCTTTAGCAAGATATATTGCCCTTCCTTATCTCTTTTAATTAGATCAATTTTTGCTTTAGCTTGATCTGAGATCAGAATGGCTACCCCTGCTTTTTTGACTTCACCTGAAGCATAGTAGATTTTGCTCCAACCTTTTACCTTTAACCTGCATGTATCTCTCTGCTTCAGGTGTGTTTCCTGTAAACAACATATTGTAGGATTCTGGCTTTTAATCCATTCTGCTAACTGCTTCCTCTTTATGGGGGAGTTTACCCCGTTCACATTTATGGTTAAAATGACCAATTCTGTATTACTTGCCATCTTGTTAACCCCTGTTTATGCTTTTCTCCCTTCTTTCCCCTTTCCCCCCCTTCCCAGTATTAAGCTTGTGAGCACCACTTGCTTCTCACAGCTCTCCCTTTTTAGTATCCCTCCCCCCGCCTTAGAGTTCCTCCCCCTATCTTACCCCTTTCCCTCCCAGTTTCCGTATTTCCTTCCACTTAGCTTATTCCTCCCCTTTTCACTTTTCCCTTCTCACTTTTCAATGAGGTGGGAGAAGTTTCACCATAAATTGAATATGTCTAAAATTTTTCTCTTAAAGCCAATTCTGAAGGCAGTAAGATACCCACTATATTCATCCCCCTTCATTCTTTCTCTCAGATATAATAGGTTTCCTTTGCCTCTTTATGAGAAGTAGTACCCCCACTTTACCCTTTTTCTGGTACAATATCCTTTCCACATCTAGTTTCTAGAACAAGGTATACATGTATTCTTTATACATCTTTATAGCAGAAATATAGTTCCCAAAATTAATCTTTACCTTTTTAGATTTCTCGAGTCTTATATTTGGAGATCAAACTTTTTGTTAAGTTCTGGCTTTTTCATCAAAATAGGTGAAATTCGCTTACTTTGTTGAATGTCCATCTTCTTCCCTGGAAAAAGATGCTCATTCTAGCGGGGTAAGTTATTTTTGGTTGCATACCAAGTTCCTTAGCCTTTCGGAATATCATATTCCAGGCCCTTCGATCCTTTAATGTGGATGCTACTAGATCCTGGGTGATCCTTATTGTGGCTCCTTGATACTTGAATTGGGTTTTTCTAGTCGCTTGCAGTATTTTTTCCTTCGTCTGAGGGTTCTGGCATTTGGCCACTATATTTCTTGGTGTTTTGATTTTAGGATCCCTTTCAGTGGGTGATTGATGAATTCTTTCAATGTCTATTTTACCTTCTGTTTCTATGACTTCTGGGCAGTTCTCTTTGATACTTTCCTGGAAAATAGTGTCCAGGCTCTTTTTTCCATCATGCTTTTCTGGGAGTCCAATGTCTCTCCTGGATCTGTTTTCCAGGTCTGTTGTTTTCCCAAGAAGGTATTTAACATTCTTTTCCATTGTTTGATTTTTTTGGATTTGTTTGACTGATTCTTCTTGTCTCCTAGAGTCATTCAATTACATTTGTACAATTCTGATTTTCAATGAAGTATTTTCTTCACTCACTTTTTTAATATCTTTTTCTAATTGTCCAATTGAGTTCTTTTGTTCTATGGAATTTTTTTCCATTTCACCAATTTTGTTTTTTAGAGAGCTATTTTCTGTTTCCAGTTCGCTAATCCTATTTTTCAAGGATTTGATTTCTTTATCCACTCTGTCTTTAAATGAGTGGGATGATTTCTCCAGATTCTCTTGCCAAGCTTCCCTCTTTTTTTCCCATTTTTCTTCTAGCTCCTTTGTGAGAGCCTTTTTAATTTCTTCTATGAGGTTCATCTGTGCTGAGGAATAGATGATCTCCTCCTTTGGGGATTCACCTGGAGACAGTCTGTTTTTAGTCTCCTCAGGATTTAGAGTCTTCTCTCTATCCATATAGAAGCTGTCAAGGGTTAAGGTCCTTTTCAATTTTTTGCTCATTTTGTCAGAGAAGAATCAAAGACAAACTAGCAAAAAGAAAAAAAGAAAAAACCCCTAAATGGAGTCTGCTTTTTGGGGGGAAGGGGCTGGGTGGTGTTACCGAGCTTCCTCTACAGACTGCAGGGCAGCAGCGAGGCACTAGCAGGACTGTGCTGTGCCTGTGCTCTGAGATTCTGAGAGTGTGCTGAGACACTGTGGGGGAGGGGTGGCCAGGTCCCGAGAGACTCCAGCTATTTGGGGTTGTATTCTTCACCCCTGGTGTTTTTAGCTTCTCTGCTGGGCTACTGACTTGCTTCCAGGGCAAAATATCCAAAGCTCTCCCCTCAGAGATGGCTGAGATCACACCCCACCCCACTCCAGTCTGCTCAGCCGTGAGCTGCCTGCTGTGCTCTCGCTGCCGCTGCCTGCCTTCAGCCTGTGCCTGATCTAAAACCATCCCTGCCCTCGAGCAAAAACAGACCTTTCCTGACAAATCTCAAGGATGTCTTCTCTTGGGAACTATTTGTGAGTTTTTTTTCAGTCAAGCATTAATTCAGAGGCTTGTAATGAGATGGATTCTGAGAGAAAATGTGGAGCTTACACAGCTGTGTGCCTCCTCTCTGCCATCTTGGCCAGAAGTCCGATGCTTAAATTTTTAATCATTTCTTTTTCTGTTCCCTACAATCTCTTGGGAAGGTGCATACCATAACATAAATCTGTTGTTGCTTTTCATTATGAAATCCATCCCTCTTTAAAAGAAAGAGGCAGGTTTACTTACCTTGCTTGCCTTGAATTGATTCTGGAAATGACCCAATTTAATTTATAAATGTGAACACCAAAAATTGTTCTTTTCTGACTCTAGGTATCAGAGCAGGGAACATGTTTTCCATTTCCTGGACACTAGGTAATTTCTTTGGGAAAAAAAAGAATTAGTTGTGTCCCTAAATCTAAAATGATAAAGCAAAAGTCAAACGAGTAAAAGAGATGAAGTTTCCAAGAATGAAATTCATAAAGACACAAAAAGAAACAATGTATAAAAAGAAGGAAGGAAAAGATGGGATTGTCTAAATACTGCTACACAGGGGCGTATGGACCTACTAAAATTTTTAGAAAATCTCTTCCTTCCATGCATTCTCTTCTTGTTCCTCTCTCTCTGTCTTTTCCCCCCTTTTTTTCCTTTCTTTGGAGACAAGAAGACTTGGATTCAAGTCCAGCCTCAGCTAGTTGCTAACTTTGTGACCATTGGCCAGTTTACTCAGTTGGATCAAAAAAAGAAAAAAAGAGAGAGAGAGAGAGAGAATTGGATTTGATGGTTTTCAAGTACCTTTTAAACTCAAATTCTCTGATTGTATGATCTTTTCTTCTTCCTGTCAGTCAACAAGCAATTATTAAGGGCTTAATTTGTTCCAGTCCATGAGGACTGGTGATTGGGAAGAAAGGCTAAACATTGTGCTTGCCCTCAAGAAGTTTACATTCAATCCTCCTCTTGCTTTTCTCCTTTTTACACTTCTACATAGAGTTCTAACAGAATCTCTTTTCCCATTTATTCCCTTCACACACCCACTCTTTTGTTCAGTCTAATGAAAAGTCACAGGAATATAAATATGTTCCCTGATGCTGGATCCACAGAACTGAAAAAATATCAAACTGAAAGGAAGACATAATTTTCTCAATTAGCTTCACATGCACATTCCTGGCTAACAGCCACATTGTTAACCCAACTGTATCCTTAAACATCTGAAGTGAGAGTGATTACCCTATCCACAAGGACATTAGCATATGTCCAGGGCTGGGGCTGCAACTCTGGGGTGAGTAGTTGAAGTATCACAGTCCTATCAGTAGCAAAGGACCCATAAGCTCATGGGCAAAGTTCTATTTCAATATCTCAATTGCCTGGGAACTCATTTTTGAAAAAAAATTACTATTTTAAGGGGTTTGAGATAAGCAGCATCTTTCACCACCCCTTCGGTGGTCTAGAGGATACTCCATGGAATGCTGAGACCATAAACTGGTCAATTCCAAAACTCATTCATATTTATTCTCTCTCTCTCTCTCTCTCTCTCTCTCTCTCTCTCTCTCTCTTTTTTTCCTCTCTCTCTCTCTCTCTCTCTCTCTTCTCTCTCTCTCTCTCTCTCTCCCCCTCCCCCTTTCTCTCCTCTCTCTCTCTCTCTCTTTTCTCCCCCTCTCCTCTCTTCTCTCTCTCTCTCTCTCTTCTCTCTCTCTCTCTCTCTCTCTCTTCTTCTTCTTCTTCTCTCTCTCTGTTTATCTCTCTCTCTCACTATGTTTCTCTCACACACACACATACACATAAACACACACACAAACACAAACTCAACTTTTCCTTTGGGGCACTACAACACTGCACTTCTGCTGTTATAATGTGGAGATGAGACCATTTTAGGCTTGTGAATCATGCTAAGTAGAATTTCCCTCCCATCCCTAATAACTCAAGCAGAAGTGTGATATTAAATGTTTAACAAAAAAAAATTTCAAAAATTCTGGACACACTTTAAGATTTTATTTTATTTTATTTTTTTGCTGAGGAAATTGGGGTTAAGTGACTTGCCCAGGGTCACATAGCTAGGAAGCGTTAAGCGTATGAGATCAGATTTGAACTCAGTCCATTCTGACGTCAGAGCTGGTGCTTTATCCACTGCACAACCTAGCTGTCCCCAGTTTTAAATTTCATGCAATAGGGGCATACAAAAGAAAGCAGTTGGCTCTATTTGGCAATTTTTAAAGTGTCAATGCTCGTGATGACAATTTAACAACTGGCTTTCAGGAGCTAGTTGGAATTGGGTCCAGAAACTTCCTAGTCCTTGAGATGTACTAGAACAGATAAAAATATCTTATTTACTCCATCCCCAGTACATTAATAAAAGGGAAAGTGAAATAAGGAAATGGGATAAGCCTAGAATTAGTCTTTCTCAACCAATGTAGATGGAAGGCTCTATGACTGACTTGCTATGAGACCTTGAAGTCAATTCCTTAATCTGAATTTTCTGACTCCTTTCTGTGAAATTAGGGGGTTCAGAGTGCTCTAAGACTTTTACAATTCTCATGTTCTGTGATACTATGGGTTTGTGACAGGACCATGGATGACTGAGGTATTCAATTTCCTCCCTTCTTCTCTCCACTCTCAATGTCATGAGTATTCAAATAATTATTGAACCTATGAAAATCAGATTGGGGAGCACATTCTCTTAGGTAACAGAAGCTACCTGGAAAAAATTCTCCATAACCAAAAAACAGGAAGGTGTAAAAAACAAGTAATTGGAGCTAATAGTGAATGCAAATTTTATAAAAAGAAAAATAAACAAAACAAAAAACTATGACGACCTTAAACCTTGGCAAAATTCTATTATCCTAATTAGGGAAAATCTAAAATTCCACCACCTTATTCCCCACTAATCTTATACTAGTACTTTGAGAATTTTATTGCATTCTACCACTATATATAAATGTATACACACACACACACACACACACACACACACACACACATATGTGTGTGTGTGTAGCATATATATCTATATAAACATATACACATGTACATATGCTTCTGCACATACCCATAAGCACATGCATACACGTATGTATACACACATACATACAAATATTTTTTAGTCCAGTTTACATGAGATTCATGACATTCCCCCCTTTATGCTCCCCATTCTGTGTTTGAAAACTCTTTTTAGCACCCTAATTTCAATATTGTGTGATCTTCATTTCCCTTCCCTTCCCTAGAGTATTTTTTTTTTGTTTGATTGTGTGGTTATTTGAAGATAAAGACCTAGTTTGTCTCTGTTCCCTCACTAAATTTTAGAGGGTAGCACTCTGAAGAAATAATTGAGTTTTCTCCCCTTTAAAAATATAAGCACTGGGACATGGTTAGTCCTTTTAAGATACTGAAATCTGCATTTCTTAAGTTGCTTTTATTTTCTATATTTGCCTTTTGAAGATGATGATTTTCTTAAAAGGGATGTTTACAAGCTATTTCCCAACAGGATTGAGCTCATCTTTTCAGAATAAAGTATTCTTGGGTACAAGCAACTTTTCTATTCTATTTAATAAAGCATGGTCTTTTTTTTCTTTTTCATTGTTTCTATTATTTAAATTCTTGTTTATATTGTTTATGTTCCCCTGCACAGCTATGAATGGCTATCCTTGTTAATGACATTTTTTTCATTTTTTGTAGTAGTTTATGATATATATTTTTCCTTTTACTTTCTGTGAGCACTGGATCTTGACACTCATACTTCTGGATGTATAATACCTGGGTTTTTCCTTGGATGGTTTCCTGTGAATTGTATCACTATATTTTGCCTTCTAGCTCCAGAACTTCTGGATAGTTTTAGTTAAGAGTTCCTAAAATATGGTAGTCGAGATTTCTTTTCATCATAATGTCCTTCCAGGAATCAAGTGTTTTTTAGATTTTTTTCTTTGTGACTTGATTTCCAGTTCTGTTGTTTTTAATAGTAGTTTATGGCTTCCAATGGCTTATTATGGACAAAATACAAACATTATGAGTCTCACTTTGCTCCTCTATAAAATGGGAGTAATAATGCTTTGTGCTTACCTCACAAAGTTGTTGTGGGAAAGTCCTTTATAGAATACAAAGTGCTTGAAAATGAGTCATTGTTAATTATATTATTGTCTATCCCTGATGTACAGAGTAACTAGGTGCAAAGAAGCTTATTACTTTTAGGCTTAGTGAGATATAGGCTTTTTAGCCATAAACATATTTGAAATCCATCTACCATGTCTTAGAAAGATTTTAATCTGTGTTGCTAAAGGGAGTATCCTCAATGATAAAACTGTGACCTTAGGAAGTATATTCTTGTCTATATACTTATATACACCCAACAGTAAGGTCCTGGTCCAGCACTGCTAACCCCAAAGAGCTGGGACACTGTACCTCCTGCTCCTCCCTAAGTGGTCCTGAGCTCTGGATCCAGATATATGTCTATATTGGGTTCAGGTCTTTACAAATCTGACCATTAGTGCTATAAGTTAGTCTGCATTTTCTTATATTTATAAGCTCATTAAACCCCCACCCTGATGTCCTAAGGTCAAATTGTTTAGATATTAATTTTTTGACTCATATCTAGATTCTCTCTTCCCCCCAAAAGAAACTAGAATTATACTTTATATACAAAATGAATTAGTTATGGTATAGGCATTTATTTCTTAGATGCAAAAGAATCTTAAACAAGACACAGTATTCACTAATTATTAACTTATAACTACAGTTTTATTCTCTACTATGTTTGAATCACAAACATTAGAACACATGGCAATTTAAAGAATGTCTCAATTGTCATTTCATTTTGCTTCATTACTGCCCAAATAATTTCTAGTCCATGTTTTTTCCCTGAAATGGACCAAGCTTTGGTGAAATATCTTCTCTAAGAGTCTGGAATAGTTACCTGGGACTCCTAACCTTGCTGCCAGTTATCTGTAACCAAAAGGAGCAGGACCTTTCAAAATCTTGCAACTTAACTTCTATGCTGAGACATGTCCCTTTCAGGACAAATATTATTCATCTAAGATCAGGGAAAAACAAATGTGAAAAAGACACCCCAACTCAGAGTTGGTTTGCCTCAATTGGATATGTACTTTATTTGCCATATATTCACAACTACATGGCAGTCAATAGAATAAGTTACCATTTTCTCTGTCTCATCTAATCATGGTTTACCTCTAGAAGAGAAAAGAGCATTCATCATCTCACTGTGTCAAAAATGCATGTTATGCATGTACCATTAGAAACAAGAATAACAGTTTTGCCCAAATATGCCCAGAGATGTCTCAGATTATATAAGCATACAAAGCAATAAATTTGTGATCTCATCAATATGGACAACCCTTCCAATGAAGTGTGTTGTTATTTAATCATTTCATTCATGCTTTACTCTTTGTGAGCTAATTTAAGTTTTTCTTGACAAAGATACTGGAATGGTTTGTCTTTTCCTTCTCCAGTTCACTTTACAAATGAGGAAACTGAGGGAAACAGAGTGAAGGAACTTACCCAGAGTCATCTAGTAAGTGTTTGAAACCAGATTTGACCTCAGGAAGATGAGTCTAATACCCAATTATGTTTATTGAGATTCATCCCTGCCTCCCTAAGTCATCAAAAGTTCCCTAAGAAGCCCCCCCACCCCACCATGGAAGATGGCACCCTTATGATGACTGATGGAAAACATGAATAGCAATCACACAACCATCATGGTTGTGGATCACATGGCATTGGATCAACTAGGACTGGAGATGTGAGATGGGGAGTGAGTCAGGAAACAGGGCAAAAAGCGTCACCAACAACACCATGATACTGTGAAAAGAAACAAACAAACAAAAAAAACCATTATTATCTTTATTTTACAATTAAGGAAACCAAGACTGAGAAAAGTCAAGTAATTTCCTTGTGTTCATCCAACAGAAAAATATTAGAAACAGGATATGACTTTAGATTGCTAACATTGCTTTTGGTTCCCTATATGCTTGCTGTCCAGTGAGATTTGGAGGTGCATTATGGACTATGGGGCAATTATTCTACTATGTGCCATAGTATATACTGGACTGGACCTGGAATCAGGAAGATTCATCTTCCTGAGTTCAAATCCAGTTTCAGATATTTATGGGCAAGTCACTTAACTCTGGTGGTTTCTGTTTCTTCAGTTGTAAAAAGAGCTAGAAAAGGAAATGACAAACTACCCCAGTATCTTTGCTAAGACAACTCCAAATGGGGCCAAAAATGTTGGACATGAGTGAAATGACTGAACAACTATGGACTTTGTAAGGTGGTGACCACATCAGCTACATAAATAGCAGACTGTTCAGACCAATAGACCTTCCCTATAACCTTCCCCAGTTACCCTAAAAGCTATAGTAAACTAGCAGAGTTTTCATTTGGCTCACAAATAACATCTTAGGTGGAATTTGAACCTGATTCTTCCTGACTCCAGAGCTAGTTCCAAGCCATTATAGTTTTATAATATACTACTCTACATATAATTAACTACTACTTTTAGGTAATGCTATTATTTCTCCTTTGGAACCCTTAAGAGAAAATATAGTGTTCTAGAACAGGAAATAATGGAATTGCAGAACCATAAAATTTTAAAACTGATAGTAGTACATAGGCTTATATAATATCAACCCTAAAAGAAACTGCATAGGTCATCCAAGTCAACGCCTTCATTTTACAGTTAAAGAAAATGAGGTCCAATGAGAGAAAGTAACCTGCGCAACTCATGTAGCTAGAAAATAGTAGAGCAAGGACCAGAACACAAGTCTCCTAATTCCCATCTCAATGTACTTTCCATTGCTGAATTTAGGCTAAGGACTCTTTAGGGATCAAGATGTTTCCTTAGGAAGGAGAATGAATTAAAGACAGGGAAAAGTGACCCTCACATGGTTGAAAAGAGAAGAGAGGAAAGAAAGAATACTTTTCCTCATGGGTAAAGTAGAAAGAAGGTTCCAATTCTCAGAATGCTTCAGAGGCTGTCTCAACCATACCTTACTAAAATTGAAGGCAGAGCCAGCCCAGCTTCACAGGCACCTCTGGCACATTTGAATTTTCAAGTTGGAGGACTGCCTTAATTGAGCTGCGATAGCAGAAATAGTTAGCTTTCCCTCCTGAATCCATACCCTAATGGAAGCTATTGTAAGTAATGAGAGACAGATTCTCTTCAGCTCCAGAGGGAGGTTGGCTGCCTGAAGGATCAGGAGATACCAACTGAGGGAGGCTGCTGTGCCAAAACCAAGTAGCATATAGTACCAGATGGTTTACCATTTTCCTGCAGGCTCTTCTCTGTACTGCAGCTGCTTTGTTTTCCCATTCCTGGGATATGACAGGTAGCCACTGGACCACTGAAACTTGAGGGGGAAGAGGGAATAGCGGAATAGCCTGCCCTCTGAGGAATTCTTTATCACCTTGAGGGAACCCCTTGGCCCATGGGTTCTCATAGAGGTTCAATCCTTTCCCTTGGAGAATATGTGCATGAAGCTGAATAGAAAGGAGTAAAACATCTGGGGATGACAGTCTTATAAATAGAGGGTGACCTCCATGATCCACCTCTTTTTTGTGGTCTTGGGAAAGCTACATTAGATCTCTGCCCCACCACCCGCAGTTTTCTTGTCTTTCAAAACTTGAGATTGGATCAAATGATCTATAAGGTTCCTCTAGTCCTAACATTTTGTGGTCCTATATGACCTCCAAGTCCTTTCTGGTTCTGACTTGGTAACCTTCTATAGTCTTCCAGTAAGGGCCAATACTCGGCAAAATGAGAGGAATCTGGTTTTCTACACATTCCTTCCCCAGTGGCTGCTCTTTCTTCTTCCTCTGCTCTTCCTTTATCTCCTGTTAAATAGTTATGGGGTGTCCATAATGATTTACAAAATTTACCCAAGGCCTTCATTGCCAAATTCCACAGCCAAGTGGGAATGGAAGAGATTCTCAATCAGCCAAAATGCTCGAAGATCTATGGCAGGTGAAAGCAAAGGCAAGGCCATTCTGAGGTGAGCTGAGAATGAAGGAGAAGAAGCCAGGATGTCAACACCCAGGCAACACCTGAGATCAGATTCTAAGGCAGGAGTAAAGAGATGATAAGAGAGGACAGAGCAACCAAGCAGAAGAAGGACCACAAAAAAAGGAATAAAATGAAAACCAGAGATCAAGAGGCCATGAATAAAGCATGAGGATGCAAAGTTCAGGTGGTCTTTCTGAATACAGCAAATAGCTCTAATGTGGGGGTCAGTAGACCCAGATTCAAGCCAATTTTTCTCCTTACTAACTGTACTTCTCTGGATCTGCTTCCTTGGCTACTAAATGGTTGTTGAGATTCCTTGCCACTTCATGATTCTTTGAAGTCTAAGAGGGGAAATATGCTGCTTTGTGTACCTTTGTGCAGCTCCCATAAGATGGAAAATAGAATTATACCAATTATCCTTCCTATTTTCCCTGAAGTTTTAGTTAGTTCTGAAGACCAGACATATTTTCTTTCTACTCCCAGTGGCACCTCACCATTAACAACTCCTTTATGTTCCACCCTCCAATTTCCTCATTAAAAATTTACCGTCCTGGGTCTCATTTTCCCAGAATGCTGTTCTCTTTGGGATCATAGGATTTAGGGTATGGAGGAACCTTAGAGATCATTTAGTTCCAGTTCCTTCATTTGAAGGAAATGGAAAGTGAGACCTTAAAATAAGAAGTAATTGCTCAAAGTTTCACAGGTAGTAAAAGGAAATGTAGAGGAAATTCCTACTCAAATCCAGGTTCTGAAGTTCTACATCCAATATACTTACCTACCCATTTCATTGTAAGTTTTGCTTTGTTTTGTTTTTTAAGATGAAAGATATTCAGTCAGTCTCATAAGAAACCATGTTAGTAGCTTGGTGTGAACCAATGTCTAAATATGTTTTCCCTCTTAGGGAAGCATTTGCACAATATAAATGTATAATTGATATATTACACTCAGAGACTCATGGTATGGAGAGATGCTGAGAAGAAAAACTCTGTCAATCATGACTGAAATGAACTACCTCCTCAACTCCATTTGTCCACATCTTTCTCTTCCTTTGATGGCTCAGGTCAGGTGTCACCACTGCTTGAAATCTTCCCTAATCCCCAGAGGTGTTGATGTTCTCTGCTCCTCTGTCAATTGGCTTGTATTTTTTATTTTCTTTTTAAATATATATACACACACACACATTTTTTTCTCTCCTTATTCCTCTCTCACCCACTGAGATGATAAGAAATATGCTATAAATTATATATGTGAAATCATGCAACTGTATTTCCATATTTTAAAAAGCAAGAAACATGAAGAAATCAAGAAAATTATACTTGTTTGTGATCAGAGTTCATCAGTTTTTTGGAAGTGGATAGCATTTTTCATCATGGATTATTTGGAATTGTCTTGGATCATTATGTTGATGAGAGTAGCTAAATCTTTCATTCTATTCATTGCAACATTGCTATTACTTTGTATAATGATCTGCTGGTCCAGCTCATTTCATTTTGCATCAGTTCATATAGGTCTTCCTTAATTTGTTTCCTGAACCTCTTCTGCTCATTATTTTCTATAGCACAAATAGTATTCTATTATAATCTTAAGTCACAACTTGTCCAGCCCATTTCCCAATTAATGAGCATTCCTTCATTTTCAAATTCTTTGCCACCACAAAAAGAGCTGCTATAAATAGTTTGTAAATATAGTTTTTATTTTATCTCTTTGGGATACAGATCTGGTAGTGCTATTGCAGTTTTATAGCCCTTTGGGTATAGTATTAAATTGTTCTCCAGAGTGGTTGGACCAATTCACAATTCTACCAACAGTTCATTAGTGTTTCTATTTTCCCTTCTTTCTCCCTTTCCTCCTCCCTTCTTCCCAGCATTTTTCATATCTAATAGTTGTAAAATAGCACCTGACAACTATTTTAATTTGCTTTTCTCTAATCAATAATAATTTAGAGCATTTTTCATATGATTATAAATAACTTTGATTTCTTTTTCTGAAAAACTTTCTTTTCATATTCTTTAATCATGTATCAGTTGAGGAGTGATGCCTTGTATTTATTTAATCTTAAGCTGCAATTCTCCTGGGCTACAGTGAAGCCCTTGGCAGTCTAACAGCTGGAGGCTGCCTGTTTGCCTGGGGTTCTGCTGAAACACATGGTAGTTCTCTAAGTTGGAATCTGCTTGTTGTCTTGGCTGTACTGAGGCACAAGGTGGGGTCCTGGTGTTTACTTTTTCCACTACACTGGTGGTCAGGATCTCCCACTGTTTTGCTGAGGTAGGGATCCTACTGGTTTCCTAGGATGTTTCCTGTCCTGGACTACAATTCCCTTTTACTCCAATGAAACATACATTTTCTTGCTTTTCTTGCAAGTTTCTTAGGCTAAAATATTATTTAATCCCCCCCTTTTTTTTTTTGCTAGTTCTGCTGTTCCAAGGTTTGTTTGGGGGCACTATTTTATGGTTTTTTTGGAGATGAATATTGGAGAATTATGGTGATTTATTACTTACTCTACCATCTTGGCTCCCAGAAGTCAGAAAACTATTATTAACATTTTCTAAACAACTTTCTTAAATGTGGATAATCTATAAAACAACTGTGGCATAAATGTTCATGCTGAAAACTTAACAATTGGCTCAGAGCCTGCAAGATCTGACTCCAGCATAACTCTGATAAATAATATGTGTATGTGTTTGGAGGTGGGTTGGGGAGGAAAAGTGGGATGAAAAAGTCATCCAAGAAATCAAGTGGGGGAACTCACTATATGGGATTGAGCCCAGATAAAGATAGATGAGGCAGCCCAGTCAAAAGTGAGTAAGGTTGGTGTGGTTCTTCTGCAAAAGGAGGTTGCTGGAAAGAACTCATTAATGGGACAGTAGTCACAAGAGGGAGACATTGCCACTGGTACAAGAAAATAGAAAATTTGTCCAGAGAGAGTTTCCTCAATAGAATGTAAGCTACTTGAAGGGAGGGACTGTTTGGTTTTTATCTTTCTGCCACCGTCCTAGGTACTGGGAATACTTAATAAGTTCTTAATATGCAGTGCATTATGGAACCTGAGGTCCCATCTTCATCTTAAGTGACTACTGGTGGAGATTATCCCTCCTGGGCTGAAACTCCAAGCTGTTGGTTTCATTCACAAAAGGTTCAACTTACCTAGGAGATAAATGAATGAGAACATTTTGCATGACAAGGATTAGAAGACACTAATTGCTACTTGGAGGCTGGTTAAAAATCCTTGCACAAGAGTGACTCCTGTGTACCTCCCATCTTAATGACTTCCAAATCTCCAACATTTGGTTTTCTCCACATCTATTGGCTAAATGTCTCTATTGCCTCCTTTACTCTGAATTATATCCCTGTTGGGTTTTCTTTAACCTTTTCCCCCAATTGTATACTACCAGGTAGTCTAAAGTCAATAAAGGTAGTCAGATAAGAAAGGAGATTGAGGGAGTTTCCACCTGAGAATACCAACTGAAAACAAATATGAATGATTCAATATTGGCCTTACATTTGGAGTACAAAGATGGGGAAGGATGGATGTTTCCATATAATTTACGGTTTATATGAAGAGATGGTGTCTAGAACAATGGGGTGGTGGTCAATGTGATAGTTTCACTTTATTCTATCCTGGTTGAGACATGAAGTAGAATAAGATTTTTAGTTTTTGTTGTCACATTTTAAGAAGGCTATTAATAAGTTGGAGAGCATCCAGATGAGGTTGGCCATGTAATGAAGGCTCCTAAGATCAAGCAATAAGAAGACCTATAGAAGAAATTGAGGTTGTCCATTCTAGAGAAGAGAATCAGAGCTTCAAGTATCTAAAGCTTTGTTATGTGGAAGAAAAATTAAATGCTTTTGCTTGGTTCCTGAGGATAAAACTAGGAGCAGAAGGTAAAGATACAAAGAAAAAAATCTAAGCTTGATAGAAGGGAAAATTTCCTAACAAAATGAACTCTTCAAAGATAGCATGAGAGACCTCGGAAGGTCAAGGTATTCCTCTTCCTGAAGGTTATCAGATCCAAGTTGGATGACCTGTTATAGCATATGTTTTAATGGAGATTCTTATTCTGACATATAAGAGACTACATGATCTCTGATGTGCTTTCCAAACCTAAGATTCTGCAAGAAAACCAGTTTTTCCAGAGCCTCGTGTATACATTGGGAAAAAACAATATGTGATAAGGCTGATGCCAAACTGTGGAGACAGTTTCATGCCAAACAAAGCAGCTTGAACTAGGCTCAGGAGGCAAGAGGGAGGTAGTGTGGTCTAGGGGCTAAAAAACAAACCAAGAAAATGTCAGTTCGTATTCTGCTTAAAACAAATATTGCCTATGTAACCTGTGATCCTGGGCAAATCAGTTTGGGGGCAATGGTGTCAAGCTTAGACAGAAATAGGGAGCCACCAAAGCAAAATAAATTTCCCTGCAGGCTGCATATTTACATAGAAAACATATGATCTACTATGAACTATTTATTTTGTAGTTTTTATTTTTTTTACTTATTTATTTTTGCTGAGGCAATTGGGGTTAAGTGACTTGCCCAGGGTCAAAGAGCCAGAAGTGCTAAGTGTCTGAAGCTACATTTGAACTCAGGTCCTCCTGACTTCAGGGCTGGTGCTCTACCCTCTGCACCACCTCTTCATGGCGCTCACCCTCTTCCTGGAAACTTTCTGGCTTCCTTCAAGTTTCAGCTCAAATGCTACTTTCAGCAGGAGGCCTTCCCAATCTTGGTCCCAACCTTCCCTTTCCCCCAGTGATCCTCTCCCTGCACCTATTCTATCTACCAGTGCCCTCCCTCTGAGATTACCTCCTCCTTATGGTGTGTATATATATACATATATGTACATATATGTATATATATATATATACATATTCTTACATACACTTTTATATGATACTTAGCTCATTACAATAAGAGCTACTTCAGGGCAAGGTCCATGATTTTTGCCTTTCATTGCATCCTTACCACAGCAATGTCTGGCACATAATATGCTTGTAATAAATTATTTCTGATGAACTAATTGACATTTTGTTGAGAGAAGCCTTGAATACCAATTTGTATACAACTAAATCAACTCTTTTTGTACAGCAAAATAACTGTTTGGACATGTATACATATATTGTATTTAACTTATGCTTTAACATATTTAACATGTATTGGTCAACCTGCCATCTGGGGAAGAGGGTAGGGGGAAGGAGGGAAAAAGCTGGAACAAAAGGTTTGGCAATTGCCAATGCCAAAAAATTACCCATGCATATATCTTGTAAATAAAAAGCTATCATAAAAAAAGACTAAATCAACAATAAGAAACCTTTGAAAACTTTTGAAGATGAACAATATGACCAGATTCATGCATGAGGAAGACAGTGTTCTAGTATGAGTCATACTTCTCTTCTCACATCTCCTTTTTCTTCCTTCCTCACTCTCCCTATTTATCTGCAAATGTATATTGGTATATGTACATACATATATGTGTAAATGTATACACACACACACACACACACACACACATTCCCAGCTATTCACAAAGTCTTAGAGAAGTTATGATCTATATCCATGCAAAGCATCACTACAGCAAGTAAAACACGAATCTCCAAAATAAGTATAAATGGAAAGTAAAGGAATTATCAAAGGATGTGCCATCAGAGCCCTTTAAAACAACAGGCTTGCTTCTTGCATTTGAAATATGTCTACAAAAACAAAACACAGTTGATTTACATTCAACTGTTCACAAACTCATGTGATGTATAAAATGAAATGAAACAGAGGCTCCCTGCAGGTACATGGCCTTTTCAATAGTTTTTCCTTAAAGAGAAAGGCTGGAAGAGTCAATGAAGGTGGCTGCAGTTTAGGCTTTGGCCTCTGGAATCTGTGACTTCTCAGGGCATGCTTATGGATGCTTTGCTTGATATTGGGAACTGAGCTCCAGTCAAAGCTGACATCCCAGGAAAGGATCTTAAGAGGAAGGAACAGGGTCAGCTCATGCTACTGACTCTGACCCGACACTGCGCTAGCATGACATCTAAGCACAGTACAGGATCACCCATGTAGTGGGGTTCCAGCTAAAGCAACCCCCTGGACTATTTCTTTTTGCTATCTTCAGTTTTTTTTTTTTAATAATTTGAGTCAATCACAAAAATTGTTCATAAACATATCTTTTGTAATCTAGGGAGTAGAAAGGTTGCAGACACACACACACACACACACACATATATTAGAGATTTGGAGATAAAATTTAGAGTGACTAAATGCATCTACAATTTCATAGAAAATTAGATTTGGAAGGGAAACTAGAGATGATCTAGTATGAACCCACATTTGACAGGTAAGAAAACTGAACCTATAAGCCTAGATAGTTATTAATCTCTCTGAACCTGTTTCTTCCTCTGTCAGATGAAGAAATCAGAGGAGATAATCTTTCATGTTCTTTGCAAATCTAACATTCTTTGAATGTTAACACCTAAGAGAGGTTAGGCCTGGTCAGAAGGTCCTGAGTTCAAATCCAGCCTCATACACTTATCCATATTATCCTATGCAACTCACTTAAATTCTGTCTGCTTTACTTTCTTCATCAATAAAATTTGGATGATAATGGCATATATTTCCTAGAATTAATGGTGAAGGTAAAATGAGATAATATTTGTAAAGTACTTTGCCAACCTTAAAGTGATATATAAATGCTAGCTATTATTATGTGAAGATTTGAATCTATTTAGAATTAGTTAAGAAAAGGAAATGATTCACTGAAGAGTCTACAAATAGTAAAGCTTGGAGTACCAACTAGAACCCAGGGTTTGATTTCTAAGTATTCTTTCTCCTACATTATGCTGCCTCCAAAAATAACAAAAGCCAGCCTATGAAATGCTAATGGTTGCAGTACTAGGCAAGTTTTTTTAATTACAATATCAATGGATATTAAAATGTATTCTGGAAAGAAAGGAACTCTCTAGTCCTTTGTAGCTCTAGTTTTTATTCTTCATTGATTTTTCTCTGCAATAAATTGAAATGCACAAAGAAATATTTTGTCTGCACCAAAAAGAGTAGCAAAGACCAATTAGAGAAGACAATCCCTGGGATATGCTTCTATGAGGCTTGCCAGGGAAGTGGAAAGAAGTCAATAGGATCATGTGTGGCACATTACCCACTGGTTCTATGAAAACTCAGGCCTTTTGACATTAGAACTTGTTTCTCTTTTGGTTTCTCTCCAAGTCTTCATAATCCTAGAGATCTCTCCGTGTTATTTAGTTTCCTAATGTTTACAAAACAACAAACAGGATTTTAGCCAAAGATGCATTTTCCACAATGAACAGAGAAGAAGAAAATCACAGGTTCACTAAGGTAATCAATAGTGGAGATATGGTAGAGAACTGAGTCCTGGCCTGGGATTAGTCATCTGCCCACTTGGGGTCTCTGTATCCCCAACTATAAAATTAATAGGTTGGATTGTCAGAAGTTCTTAACCTAAGTTCTGCTGGGTTCCAAAAAAACTTTTTTAAAAAAGTAATTTGATAACCATACTTCAATATGATTGATTTTCTTTGTAATCTTTTTTTATTTTATTTTATGCGTTTTAAAAACTTGAAAGGAGAGCCACAATCTTCACTAGTTTGTCAAAGGGAGTCATCACATGATTATTTCCTACATCAAAGTAATATTCCAGCTGTACACTGTCTAGTTGTTTTAAATAGTCTAAAACAATATTAATTAATATAATTGATACATTATGTAGTTTCCTTATTTTTCTCTTTTGATTAAATCTATTTTGGTTTTTAATTTGTCTGAGATCATGATTACTACCTCCACTATTTTTTTGCACAATAAATTCTATTTCTGATTTTCATTTTATATTTGTATGTATCTCTTATATTTATAACACATCCTGAAAGCAACATATTGTTGAGTTCAAATTTTTAAACTATTATCTGTTTTCATTTTATAGATGAATTCTTCTAATTCTTCATATTCTAAATTATAATTATTCATTGTATATTTTCCTCATTATCTTTCTCATATTATTCCTATCCTTTGTCACTCCTCTAGTTTGCTTCTACCTACTACTTTGTACTCCTAATTCTTTATCTACTTCTCCTCCAAGAATCCCTCATTTATCTTCCCTTCCCATCCCTATTCCCTTGCCCTCATTTCTATCTGAATTTGGAAGACTTTTATACCCTTTCAAATATATATATTATTCCCCTTTTATTCCATTATCATTAATCTACACACCCTTCTGATCCCCCTTATCTTTTTCCCTCATTTATTTTTTCATTCTGTAAAAGAAAACTGTTATTCCCTTCTAAATGTATATGTTGTTTTCTCTTTTTTACTTGGATCTGATATGAATAGGGTTCTCTCAAAAAATCCCTTCAATCTCATCCTCTCCAAACTTCCTATCCTTTTAACTTCTTATTTCTTTATGAATTTAAATCTGTATCTGTGTATGTATGCATGTATATATGTATTGTTCCCTTTTTAACTGATTTCCAATGAAAGTAGAGTTCCAAAATTACCAGCCCTCCTCCTATCTAATTCCTTTGTGTAAATTCTTCCTCTCACACCTCATTTGTGTGAGATAATTACCTTTTTTAAAACCCTTTTATAGATGGTTTTGCTTTTTAGAGTCATATCACACTTGCCTCTTCTTCAATCTTTCCTTTGAACTAACCAATTACTCAAGAGAATTTTTGATATACAGACTACATTTTCACATATAAAAAGCAAACAATTATCTTAATTGAGTCCCTTCTAACTAATCTTTGAGGTTCATCTTATATTTCTCTTGGATTGAGTTCAGCTCTTTTTGTGACAAAATTCTGAAAGTCTGACAATTCATTGAATATCCATTTTCCCCCTTTCAGGATTATGCTTAACTTTGCTGGGTATGATATTTTTAGCTACAACTAAGTTCCCTTTCCCTTTGACATATGGTGTGCCAAGACCTGCAGTCTTTCAATGTAACCACTGCTAGGTCTTCTGGGATTCTAATTGTGGCTCTGCCATATTTGAATTATCATTTTTTTTGTCTTGTTGCTCATAATATTGTCTCTTAACTAGAAGGTTTCAGAATTTTGCTATGCTATTCTTTTGGGGTTTCCTCCTACAATTTCTTACAGGTAGGGATAGATGGATTTTTTTTATTTCTACTTTTCCTTCTAATTCTCAGATTTCAGAACAATTTTCTTTAGTTATTTCTTATACTATTGTACCAAGTTTTGATCATACCTTTCAGGTAATCTGATTAATTTTTATATTTTCTCTTCTTGGTCTGTTCTCAAGATTAGTTGTTTTTATTATGAGATATCTTATATTCTCTTCAATTTTTTCATCTTTTAAATTTCATTTGATGGCTTCTCCTTGCTCAATTCACATTTTTAAGGAATTGTTTTCTTCTTTAAGATTCTGGCTCTCCAACAAATGCAGGAACTATATGAACACAATTACCAAATACTTCTCAAACAAATAAAGTCAGATCTGAACAACTGGAAAAATATCAGTTGGTTTTGGGCAGGCCAAGCTAATATAATAAAAATTACAATTCTTTCTAAATTGGTCTACTTGCTCAATGCCATATCAATCAAAATGCCAAAAAATTTTTACAGAGATGGAAAAATAATAATAAAATTCATTTGGAAGACCAAAAGGTCAAGAATATAAAGGGAATTAATGAAAAAATAATTGCAAAGGATGGTGGCCTAATAGTACCAGACCTAAAACTCTATTATAAAGTAGCAGTCATCAAAACCATTTGGTACTGGCTAAGAAATAGTGTGGTGGATCAGTGGAATAGGTTAGATACATGTGACATAATATCAAAGACTATAGTAATCTAGTATTTGATAAACTCCATCTTCTGGGACAAGAACTCACTATTTCACAAAAATTGCTGGAAAAACTGGAAGATAATGTCAGAAATTCAACAGAGAGGTACATCTCACACCCTATGTCAAAATAAGGTCAAAATGAATACTTGATTTGGACATAAAGGGTGATACCATAAACAAATTAAGAGAATAAAGGATAATTCACCTGTCAGATCTTTAGAGAAGGGAAGAATTTATGACCAAAGAAGAACCAGAGAGGCAAAATAGAAAACTTTGATTATATAAAATCAAAAAGGTTTTATACAAACAAAACCAACAGAAACAAGATTAAGAGAGAAGTGCAAAGTTGGGGGAAATTTTATAGCCCATGTTTCTGATAAAGGTCTCATTTCTAAAATATATAAAGAACTGTGTCAAATTTGTAAGAATATAAGTCATTTCCCAATTGATAAATGGTCAAAGGATATGAACAAAGAATTTTCAGATGATGAAATTAAATCTGTAGTCATATGAAAAAATGCTCTAAATCATTATTGATTAGAGAAATGTAAATTAAAATAACTCTGAGGTACCAATTCACATCTCCCAAATTGGCTAAGAAGACAGGAAAAGATAATAATGAATGTTGGAGGGGATGTGGGAAAACTGGAATGCTAATGCATTGTTGGTGGGGTTGTGAAATGATCTGGAGAGCAATTTGGAACTTTACCCAAAAATGCTATAAAACTGTGCATATCCTTTGACCAAGCAGTATTACTACTGGTTCTATATCTTAAGGAAATCATAAAAGAAGGGAAAGGACCTATATGTACAAAAATGTTTATAACAGCTTTTTTATAGTGGCAAGGAACTGGAAAAATAAGTAGAAGCCCATCATTTGGTGACTGAGTACGTTGTGGTATATGAAGATAGTGGGATGTTGTTGTTCTATTAAAAAAAATGATGAATAAACTGATTTTCAGAAAGGTCTGGAAATATTTACATGAATTGATACTGAATGAAACAAGCAGTTTCTATATGTAAACAGTAACAGCAAGATTATGTGATGATCAACTATTTGGAAAGACTTAGTTCTTCTCAGTGATTCAGTGATCCAAGGCAATCCCAAACTTTGGATAGAAAATGCCATCTACATCCAGAAAGAGAATTATGGAGACTGAATGTAAATCAGCACATGTTCACTTCTTTTTTTGTTGTTTTGTTTTTCTCCCTTACTTGTGGCTTTTTCCCTTTGTTGTATATTTGAAAAGTTAATATACTCGCATAGCCAGAAAAAATAAAACAATTAATAAAGAAAAAAAGATTTTCAGCTGGTTGATTTTTTTTTTCACAATATTGTTTTTCTTTGATTGTTCTTAATTTTTAAAAATTTCCCCTCAATCTCTCTTATTTTATTTTTAAAGTCTTTTTTGAGTTTTTCTATAGTTTTTTGGGCAGCTAACAATTTGATGTCACTTTTTGGGCAGGAGAGGATTTTTTTTGCTTCAATATCCTCCTTCGATACTGTCCTAGTGACTGTTCATGTTGGATTTTTTCTCCTGTGTCTGCTCAATTTTTTAAAATTTACAGCAGCTTATTATTATAATCTCCTTTAGTACTCCAGTGTGAAAGATGGTGCTTTTGGCTTCTTGTCCTTCTGTTATTTTTTTAATGCTTTATCCAGGGCCCAATCTCTGCATTCATGTATGCTGGAACTGTGCTTCCTCCCTATGAACTCTTCAGTGTGTATATCATTCAGTTTCCACCATCTGGACTAGAACCAAAACTGAGAACTCAACTATCCTATAAGTGCCCATACCCAGCAGCATCCCTGCTCTACTGCTTCTGCACTCACCCAGCTTGTGTTGGTTCTTTATCTTCTGGGGCTACAATTGGATGGCATGCAAGGTCTGAGAGTCTCTCAGTCTTCCCCCACATGCCCAACTCTTCACACTGTCTCAAAGGTGAAAATTCCTGTGGCAGATTCTGAGGTTATCCCCCGACCCAGATACTTCCAATGCTCTTAGCTTGCTGTTTCAGGGGATCTAGTCAGGAAATTATGTTTCACTTGGGTCATACCTCTCTCCTAGGATCTTTCTTTGCATATTCTCAGGTTGTCCCAGAAGATCCACTATTCCATCTCAACTCTTGTTTATTTTTGCTGCTTTACAACCATCCTGGGGTGAAATTTTGTCTTGTTTGTAGAGGAAATCTGTTGCATTCTTTACAAACTGCTAACTAATTAGAGTTGATCTGATCTTACAAGAAAATGTTTTGGGCCAGAACCTGAAACAAGGTACTAAGTAAAACTAATTAGTACAATGCTTGTGTTTACACCTTTACTCATCAGAGTTCACAAGTATGCCAGATTCACAAAGTAAACTTTGTAACTTTGTTACAAAGAATTCACACCTCCCTTAAAGCTCTTAGGGCCAGAGAGCACTATGGGAGAAAACCCATAATCCCATTCTCTCAGAAGAGTCAGATATAAGGCCAGTGATGAGAGAGCTATTCCAGAATATTTTCCACTTGGCTGGCTGGTGGCAGAAGAGAGTTCAGCTGCATTGGAGAGGAGCACTCTGGTGCAGACACAGAGCACTTTGGGAGATTTCAGCGGAATTACGCCAGAAGCCCTCTCTCCGAGGCAAGGAGAATATTTTCCATTTGGCTGGCTGGTGGCGGAAGAAGAGTTTTCAGAGGATAAAGCTACGAGTGGAGAGTTCAGTGGACAACCAGATTCATTTTCATCTCACACCATTGTAGTTGGTGGCTGGGCTCCTGCACTTCCCCCATTGAGACCAAGCTGGTCTGAAAGACTCTCCAGAAAGCTAGCCAAGCCCCAAGTGAAGGAGACAAGAGATTCATTCCATCTTTATGCTGGCTGGAGGCTGAAGAAAGCAGAGGCAGAGGCTAAAGGACAGAACCTTTGGATTTGGAGACATTCAGAGGGCTCTAAGCTAAGTGTTTTGAGAAGAATAAGAACTCTAACATTTGAACTCCAACAGAAATCTAGAGAGTTTGGAATTTTCTACCCCATTCCACCATCTTTCCAAAATCCTCTCCTCCTTCCAGTTCTAAATTTGTAATACACCTAGTTCTAGACTAATGCATCCCTAATTCTGGGCTAAGTGGAATGATATCTATTCTGTTCTAAATTTTTAACACTAACAGAGATAAAAGCATAAAGGAATATTTATGAAATTTGTGGATAATAGAAAGATGTCTGGGTGAACTAATGAAATTATCATCATATCTTTGTATCCTAACCAAATTTAATAAGATAAAAGTATCTTCATATTCTAATGACTCTGCTAATTCATAAATGTAGATACTTCCTTTAAGAATGCACATCATGACCATTCTCAAAAGTTACTCATTCTGTGCAACTTGTTTGTTACCTTTCATATGTTTTTCATGAATGTCTTCGTAACATGTTGTGGTCTTCTCATGTCAAGATCTAATTCAGCAAGGGTAAATGTAAATCTTTATACTAGGGTTAAAAAAAATAACCCAATAACCAAGAAACAACTGATTGCATAAGCACACCAGCAAGGTAGAATTGGAGAATAGTCCATCTTTTAGTACCTACATTGAATACATAGTCCAGACTCTTGATCTTAGTAGGCACTTAATAAATGTGTGTTGAATCAATTTTAAATTTAGCCTGTTAAGTTAAAAACAAAACATAGTAGTCTCATGTTAATAAAAAATGACAAAATGATTATAAATATAGCATTCAAAGCAAGGAATTGATGGTCCTGTTGCCTTTTCCTTAATTGGACCCTATATGGGACATTATGTCTAATTCTGTATACTACTGAAAAATCTTGACAACCTGGAATGCATCCAGACAATAGAGGCCAAGATTAATGGAGACATTCAAAACTATGCAATAGAATGATCAGTGGATTAACTGTAGACCCTTAACCTGAAGAAAAGAAGACAGAGGGAGGAAAGATATTATAGTGGCCTACAAGTGTATAAAGAACTATTATGTAGAAGATAGATTACAGTTGTTCCTACTGACCCCCGAGAAAAAGATCGGAGTAATTTCTAGAGGCTTCAGAAAAACATATTTTTCCCTTGGCACAAGCAAAACATTCCTGGAGTTTGGAATGGGCTACTTTGGGATGTAGTAAATTCCCTATCAGTGAAGATCTTCAAGTGAAGGATGTATCAGAGGTTTGTAGATTACTGTTTAGTTTGACTTTGAACTAAATGTCCTCTGAGGTTCTTTCCAATTTAATATTTGTAGAAAATGAAATTTTCCAGTACTTGGCAAAAAAACGAACAAATTAGGTATTTATTTCACTTAGATGAAACAAATAGGTTAAAAACAAGAAGACAATCACTCACAGCTAGTTTCTCAACAGACTAAATGTGGTAAGGTTCAAAATAAAAGGCATTGGCTTAAGGTGACCTGGCTTTTATCATCATCTCCTTAATTACCATTACTATCATCATCATCCTCAAACTCCCTTTTTCTTGGCTGCTATCATCCATGACCCACCACTCCTCTCATTCATGACCATAGATTCAAAGTTGAGAGGGACCTTAAATGTTATTGAAGCAAACAACCTCATTTTACAGATGAGAAAACTGAGGCTTAAAAAGATCAAGGGACTTGCTTAGGATCATAGAACTTGTAAGCAGTATTTAAACTCAGATTTTCTTGACTTTAAGTCTGGGGTTCTATCCACAGCATCATTTAATTGCTTCTAAATATAAATGAAGTTCTCACAGACAGGGAGAATACTCACTTTAAAGACATAAGAACTGGGTTCAAATTCTGACCTTATTTACTCATATGATTTTGGTCAAATCATCCCATATATCTGGACCTTAGTTTCCTCATCTGTAAAAATGAGAGGTTAGGTCTAGATCAACACTAAGGTCCATTCTAGTCCTAGATTTGTGATGCTTTGACTTTCTACATATGGTTCTATGTTTGATGCAATGCTGAGAAAAATATATAGATACTTGCTCTACTATCCATCTAAGAGTTCCAAGGTAAAAAATATTGAAGACCAACAAGTCAAGCATCTATAGCCACAATTCCTTCTTTTATCTGAATAAGTCTGCATTAGTATAGGAACTAGTTTCAGTAGCTGATTCTTTGCAAAGGATTGAAGTTACTTTACTACTCCAGAACTGAGTCCTAGATCTACTTTAGTGAATAGATAAGAATGATTTGTAATTAGCATAGTAATTGTTTGTTTCTAAGTGAATGACTCTTAAGAACCTGAAAAAAATCTAAGTGCTTATAAATGTCAGCTCAGCTCCAGTCTCAATTATCACAAATTTTGAATTAGTGGCTCCAAATTAATGAGCTCTTACTATATATGTGATAAAGCAATAGACCAGTACAAAATTGGGCACTGATTTATTAGTGCTCTATATATCATGAGGGTAGATGCAATGTTCAGCAGAGGAGAAACATAAAAGCACAATTAAGGCACAATATGTATATGTATGAATGTGTTTGTGCATGTGCTTACACCTGTGTTATTCCTCTGTACAGAGAAGAAGGAATAGGAAAGGGCAACAAATGGAGCAGGATTAGCGATATCATTCACTCTTACCTTATTCCTATTTGGGGAAGTTATAGTAAGACTATAGCTAGTTCTAGATTTTAGACAACTTGAGCTTAAATCCTAGTTCTGTCATTTACTATTTTTGTGATAATGGAAAAAAAAGTTCCTTCCCTTCCCTGAGCCATAGTTTCTTCATCTGTAAAGTGAAGAGGTTGAACAAGTGGTGCTTTGAAAAAGGCAGTTACGTAACCAACTGTCTAATCAAAACATTAGCCTTGGAGTCAGAAAGACTTGGATTTGAACCCTGAGTCAGGCATTTACTAGTATTGGCATGACTCAGGGAAAGTCCCTTAAGCTTGCTGAAACCGTATCCTCACCTCAAAAATAGAAATAATCATTCTTGAAGCATTTCCCTCATACAGTTTTTCTGAGGGTCAGGCTTTGTAAACAAAGCAATACATATATTTCAGTTGTTGTTGTTGTTGTTGTTGTTGCCCCTTTCAAGCTCAATATTTTGTGACCCTATCAAGGAAAATCCTTGCATCATAGATTTAGAGCTGGAAGAGACTTTACATAGTCCATTCTTGATAGGCAGATCATATTTGAAACAGTTTGAAGAATGAGGGAGCAAGGGCTTAGTGAGTGAGAGGGAAAGGGGTCATAGACAGCAAAACGTATCCCAGATTGGTTGTAGTGTTGTTGTTTGGATAAAGGACCAGAGGCAATCTTGAGTTGAATAAACAATGTATAATTTTTCTTGTTAAGGAGGAAGATGAAAGAGTCAATTTGTACTAGAGAGATGTTCTGACTTGTATTATATTTGCTTCTCGGGCTTCTGAGAGGAGAGTCAGTATGTCAGAAGCCCAGGACTAAATGCAATCTTTAACCCAATTTATATGGCCTTGGGCTTCTCACTTAATATGTTTAATCCTCAATTTCCTTATCTAAAGAATGAAGGAAGTTGATTAGATGGGCATCATATCACTTCCAGTTTAGAATCTATGATTCCATTGCTTCTGCTTTTATGGAGTCAAGATAATGTGAAACATATTTTCCCATCAGCACTGCAGTATTTCACATTTCAGAATGCCAAACCTGCTGACTGCCTCATGGTAGGGGTTTCCTCCCTGTGACCTCTGTGTGATAAGGTCTGTCTATTTATCCATCTGGCCCATATACAGGAAACTAAGATTCTGCTACATATCTGTGGATGATGGGAACTTAGCTAAAAACTTCCAACTGGTCAAGAAAAATGGGGTTATGTGGTTTGGAGAGTTGAACTAGGCAATGGAAGGAAATTAGAGAATACATGAATATTGAAGTTATATCTATAATACATGATTAATGCCAGATTCAGTAAATAGGGAAGCTCACGACACGGAAGCAGAGAGAGAAGCGAGAGGCAGACGAGCAGATGGGAGTTATTTTTAAAAATAAGAGGCAGCAAGAAAACTGTAGAATGAATTTTCTTTCTACTGCCAGAGGTATCACTGCCTTGGGAACAAGGGTGGGGTTTCTAGAGAAAGGAAAACCTAATAAGGATAAGAGTTGACATGTTCCTGGTATTTAGGATTAGCAAAAGCTTTTATTTCATTGAATCATCATGGCAATGCTATTATTGGCCCCATTTTACATATAAAGAAATTGAGGCTCAGAGAAATTAAAATAGCTTACTTAAAGTCATCATTAAGTGTTTGAAAAAGGATTTAAACTCCCGTTATTTTAAGTGTTATATTTGCTAAGCAACACTACCTCAATGAAAAGACAGGAAGTCACAAAAGTGACCAGGATTGCAGATGGCCTCTTTTCTCATATGTGCTTTATTTTTAATTTGTGTGTTTATAATAGTCAAAATGATTGATTTACTCATAGTTGTTCTTAAAAGACTATTGTTGACCTTATCTGCTTTCAGAGAAAGAACTGATAAATAGAAGTATGCATAGTATAACTTTACATATCTATTCTTGTGTCTAATGATAGCCATCTCTATGGTAGAAGAAGGAGGAAAAAAGGAAATTTACATGATAACTCTACTATCAGTTTAAGAGAATAGCAAGTTGTATGTAATAGATTTGAACTTTCATGTACAATTATTTTTTATACTATCTTATGGAAATGTTTATTTCACTTCATAAATTAAAAATAAAAAATATTTTTTTTGGAAGTCGCTAAAAGATTCTAAGACTATGACATCAGAATTAATCCACTCAATACTTCACACACACACACACACACACACACACACACACACACACTTTATATCCAAAGAAAATCAATCCAAAAGATGTCCAATGACTTAACTAAAGTACATTGCAATTGGTCAAGGACAGATTTAAAATCACTCAAAGCTGGGCTTCCTTTTCCTTTAATGTTTTATCTGTGTTCCCTTTTAGGTTAGTTAGCCTGGAGAAGGGATAAGGGAAGAAAAGTATGAGTTAGAAAATGTAATCAGAATAACAAACAGGAAAGGAAATTTATCAGATTCTAATTTTACTTGAATACTCATGTCAGTCAGTCCTCTGGGATTTCAGGTGGTTTTTTAATTTTTTTGTTTCTATTATACATGGGATTGATCATAGGATCAGAGAATTAGAACTAGGAAGACTCAATGATGTTTGAAGTTCTAACACCTACATTTCACAGATGATGTAACTGAGTTTCAGAATCATGACTTCTTCAAGACCACAAAAATAGTAAGTAGCATGGATAAGATTCAAATCCAGGTCTTCTGATTTCAGTGTAGCTAGATGGTACAGTAGATAGAATGCTGGAATTGGAGTCAAGAAGAACTGAGTTTAAATCCAGCTTCAGACATATTAACTATGGGATGTTGGACAAGTCACTTTCCTCTGCCTCAGTTTTCTCATCTGGAAAAGGAAATGACAAATTACTCCAGTATCTTTGCCAAGAAACTCCAAATGGGATCATGTAGTATCAGACGCAAATGGACAGCAGCAGCAGGTTGTCATAGTCATCAAAGATCAGTTCTGATGTATCTTAGGATAATATTCTTTTTTTCCCCCCTTTTTATTGAAGTTTTTTTATTTTCAAAATAATGGCAAGGATAATTTTTCAACATTGACTCTTGAGAAACCTTGTGTTCCAATTTTTCCCACTCTTCCTCCATACCCTCTCCCCTAGGTGGCATATAATTCAATATATATTAAACAGGATAAAAATGTATGTTAAATCCAATATATGCATACATACTTAGACAATTATCTTGCTACATAAGAAAAATCAAACCAAAAAGAAAAACAAAATGAGAAAGAAAATAAAATGGAAGCAAACAACCACAAAAAGAGTGAAAATCTTTTGTTATACACATTCAGTTCCCATAGCTCTCTCTTTGAGTGTTGATGTCTCTTATCATCACAAGATCATTAGAACTGGCCTGAATCATCTCATTGTTGAAAAGAGCCATGTTCATCAGAATTGATCACCATATAATCTTGCTGTTGCTATGTACAAAGATCTCCTTGTTCTGCTTATTTAACTTAGCATTAGTTCATGTAAATCTCTCCAGGCATCGCTGAAATCATCCTCCTGATTTTTTCTTATAGAACAATGATATTCCATAACATTCATATACCATAACTTATTCAGCCATTCTTCAACTATGGGCATTAGGATAATATTCTTCTGTCTTTTGATGTCACAATTGTGTGTCCTTAGAATTTCTTATTTTATCTCTAATTCCATGCTACTAAAATTGGTTTTTAAATGAAAGATATCTAGGATGAGATAGGTAGAGACATCTGTAGATATTTAATTTCCCAAATCCTTAGTCTTCTCATTTATAAAATGGGGTTATTTATTAGAAAGATTCTAACGTCACTTCTAGCTTTAGCTCTATAACCTTTTGTTCTTTATTTAACCCTGTTTTTGTCCTACCTTCTGTCATTTCCTTTGTTATTACTATTTCCAACCCCACATCTCTATGCATCTTCCACTCTCAAGCTCTTTTCCTTTTTTTCAATGTCCAATTCAAACATTTTCTCTTTAATCAGATTTTCCATGCTCTCCTACAAAAAAAAATATTTGTGTCCTCAGATATCTCATAGAACTCTGGGTCTCTTATGTTCTTCATCACATTTTCCCTGTCATCTTTATTTGTGTACATGGCCTATCCTGATATTAGATTGTGAACCTTTTTAACAAAAAAATCAGGAAATAGAGTGTCTCTGTATCTCCACTGCTTCTCACAGAGGAGATATGTGTTTATGGACTTGAATTGGATTGAACTCTTTTTTTTTTTTCCTGTTTTTAAAACTGAAATCTTTTAATCCTCCTCACTAACATTCATATGTATGTTATATTCTCCTTCCCCTATAATAGGAATATCCAGCTTTATAATGTGCAAACAGTGAGCAGGTGATGCAGATAATATTTCTTTCTATATCTTATATTAAGTAAAGAATTATTGCTTGATTAGAAAGTCTTGAAGTCAGAAGACCTGAACCTTATGCCTATATGCAAGTTGGTTCTCCATTCAATTGTCTTCATGGAAGTAATAACTCATTCACTCCTTTACCACAAAGAATCATGACAAAGAAAGCTCTTAGTAAATGATGAATAATTATGTAAATGTAAGCTTTTATTATGATGATGGTTATTCATCTTTTTTTTTATTTTTTTGTTTTGTTTTGTTTTGTTTTTACAGAGCCGGGATTGAAATACTCTAGGGACAAAGTCACTATCCTGATATTATTTTTCTTTACTTAATTTTCTAAGGACTACTGTATAGGTAGAAAAATAATAACTGCAAGTCTGAATTGCTTTAAAATATGGAGATATAATTTTAATATTTTTAGGTGACTAGAAAGCATCCTTGGGGCACCTCCAAGTGCAGACAGGAGGATCTTTCTCCTATTCTTCTCTCACATGATTTTGCTTTTTCCTCTTCTATATCTATATTTTGATATTGTTTTATTCCAAGAACCTTGAAGATTATGAGCGTTGAATATGACGTTTATTAAAAATGTTGTTCTTAGATTTTGACAAGTGATGATAATGTGTTTGACAAGAGCTATAATTTAGTTGGCATAGGGGACTTCTAGGGAGAAAACAACTCTACCAATCAGCAGCTATTCTATAACTTGTAGTCTTAAAGTTGCCTGTGGCCCTAGGAGTTCGAGTGACTAGATCCAGATCATTTGGACAATCTATAATGGACTTTGGACTTCATCATAGATCTTGTCTTCTTGATTGTAAGATTCACTACTTATTTACTTTATCATACTGCCTCTCAAGATATTGTTATTAATGTGATCATTATTGCTTTCAATTGCCTTTTATTCATCCAGACTCCAAGAAAAGTAGAATAATTCAATCCAAAAGACAGTAACAGAAGCTTGAGTTCATGAGGGAAAGGGTGTTATAAAATCAGAGCACTGAGGAGAGGAAGCATCAGGAATGGGAAAAAGTCTGTCAAGTGAGGACATTACTTATACAGCATGTGGCAAAGATGCTGGATTTCGTCTCTCAGAATAAGTCATTCTCTTTTGCAGGGAGGCAGCAAGGTCCTGAACATCAGGAGGAATTTGGATTAAAAGCCAGGACCCAATTTTATTGCTAATAACTTACTGACTTCCTGGTCAGTGTAATGGTTTTTTCCCACTGATTATTTTTTCTGGGGCTCATTGACTGAATATGGGTATTACACCCAAGCCTAGAGAGAAAAGAATCCCCCAAAGATCTCATGAAAAAAGTACCTAATTTATTTGTTTGTTTTCATGTTTTGACAATTGTATATTAACATAATTAGTTTCTTTTATAACCCTATGTATTTTGTTGTGTTTACTTAATTTTTTTTTTTTAGACTGCGATCCCTGCCAATGGAGTCTATGACACCTAAAAGATTAAAATGTTTGATGCAAGCCTTGTAGTGAAGGAGTCTGGTTAGGTCTGAGACTTTGGGCAATCAGTCAGGGAATGAGATAGCTCAATATGAAATGGCAGAAATATTGCATATTGACCATGAATGCCACTCACTTTTTGAGGTAAGCATAGAAAAGATTTAAGTCCTATTCTAGGCAAAATATTTGGAAATCAAACATTCTAGGAAAGATCTGAAGCATCTGAACTCTAGTCCTGGTGACTGGCACATGCTACATGTCATCTAGATATGAGTATTTAAAAAATGAGCTAATAAAGGTTGAGGTCTATCAAGAGGGAGCTAAGAAGCAGGGAAGATATGGACAAATAAGCTCTATTTGTTTTCTGTTTGTTTTTGGTGGGAGGATAGGTTGAGGAGGGAAGTGGAATGGAAAGGAGAGAACAAGGAGACAGAGGGTTGGCAGTATAGAATGGGCACAGATAATCTATAGACAGGGTTATACCAGAGTAAATGCCCAGAATATTGGGATAGAATAGCATAAAGAACAATTAAAGTTCAGATCCATGCATTGTTACTTTGCTAGTAACTTTTCAAGAAAAGCCATTTAACCATTCTTGTTTTAAATTTATAGGTTTGTTGACTCTTAGATTTGAAAAGAAATTTTAGACTCAGGTTGAGGTCCAGCCCCTTTTAATGCAATGATTCTCCTATACAGTATCCCATACTTTCTAATGACAGAACATTCAATACCTCCAGATGCAGCAAATTCCATTGTTGGATTGTTCCAATTCAACCAACAATCACAGTAATGGTTAACATTTATATAGTGTTTGGTATAGGTCAGTCATTGACCTAACACTTTATAGTTATTATCTTATTGGATCCTCACAGCAAAGCTTGAGAAATAGATGTTATTATTATCCCCATTTTACAGATGAGGAAACCCAGGGGATGTGAGATTAAGCATCTTGCTCAGTATCACATAGTTAAGTGTCTGAAGCCAGATTTGAATTCCCAGTTCAAATGACTGCAGGTATAGCAATCCATGTATTATGGTGCTACCAAGCTGAAGATATACCATGTTTGTAAATAAGTGAATGTAGAATGTAAATCACCATGATGACACAGGGGTGAAAACCACTGGACAAATTATGAAAAGCCTCTCTAACTGGTCCCAAGAAGGGAACCCAAGAGGAAAACATTCCAGGAATTAAGAAAAGCCTTTGCAAAAGATCATACTGTATCATCATAAGATTTCAATTCAAAAAGGATTGTAAAGAGCTTCTAGCTTGGCCCTCTCATTTTATGGATGAAGAAACTGAAGTTCGGAGGGATCAAGTGACTTAGCCATGGTCATTTAGGAAATAAGTAACAAGCAGGATTTGAATTCAGATCTTCTTCCAACCCCCTTTCCACTATATCTTGCTCCCTTCTATACATTAACACATAAATGGACATTCTAAAGTCACGATGGAATGTCATGAAATGGAATATCAAGTGGAATAATAAAGTAAATTACATAAGAAGGAAAATTAGGTGAGGGGGAATGAATAATTATTCTGGAGTCAGGCTGAAGCCAAATTGTGATGAGCCTTAAATATCTTTTTAAAAGAGTTTTTATTTTATCAGAAAGACTACTAAAATTTCTTGGACTGATAGGGGATGAGGTAGGTAAGACCTTTGCTTTAGGAATATCTATTTGGTAGCTATGTAGATGATAGATTGGAAGAATCTGCATTCTAAATAGAAGATAAGTACAAGTAGTGGCAACTGATTGGATTTGGGGAAGAAGTGAGAATGAAGATGAGAGAGAGACAGACAGAGAGAGAGAGAGAGAGAGAGAGAGAGAGAGAGAGAGAGAGAGAGAGAGAGAGAGAGATATGCATGGGTAGAAACAGGAGGAGGGAAAGGGATGGAGACAGAAACATGGATAGAGACAGAGAGAGAAAGAAACAGAAGAGATAGACAGACAGAGATGGCAAATGGATGGATAGATGCGGTATTTATTAAGCATAGTATATGTTATATACTGTGCTCAATTCTGGAGCATGTAAGACATTCCCTGATCCTAAGAGTTTACAATTTAATAGGTAAAATTAAAACCTTAATCAGAAATAGAAAGAAGCAGGGAAGAGAAGGATGAAGGTTAGAACAGGAATGGAATGATGGTCAGAAGGTGAGGCAGAGGCCTGTTTCCAGAAAGATAGGGCAAAAGTTTACCTATCACAGACCAAAGTAACTTCGGGGATGATGTCCGATTTTAATGAGGAGGATGTGAAAATAATTGCTGGAGTAAGGATGATTTTTAGGTTATAAATCTAGGTCTTTGGGCAAAAAAAGGATGCTGGCTCTCTAGAGAGGTTCCAAAAAAAAAAAAAAGAAAAGAAATTCAGAGGAAGCTTAGGAGGAATGAGAAGTGTTCTGTTTTAGACACACAAAGTTTGAGATACCTAGGTGAACATTTCAAGAAGGTAACTGAAAACTTGGGATTGAAGATCAGGGGAAATATAGAGGCTGACTATGTACACTTGGAAATCATCTGCATTGAAACAATAATTAAATCCAAGGAAACTGATGCTTTTACCAAGAGAGAGAATATAGGAAAGGAAGAGGAAAGGATCCAGAAAAATGTTCTATGGTAGACATGCCCACTGAAGGAAAAGTAAGGAGAAGGAGAAAAGAATTGGTCCAACAAGTAAGAAGAGAACATAAAGGAACAGAATCCCAAAATATAGGAAACATTTAAAAGGAGGAGATAATCAAGAATGTCAAGCACTGAAGAGATTTCAAGAAAGATGAGACCACTTAGATAACATCACTGGTTTAGGAGCAAAAAATTCCACTGGTGAAAGGGATGGGGGGATAGTTTCCATTCACCAGTGGAGACTAAAACCAGACTTGAAGAGGTAGGGAAAAAAAGTGTAATAAGTGAGAAAATGAAGTCAACAAGTATAGACATTTTATTAGTAGGAATTTTACTATGAAAGGGAGGAAAGAGCTAGTATAATAACTTGAGGGGATGTCAAGTTCAAAAGGGTTTCTTAAAGATGGGACAGATCAGCTGTATGTGGATGAAGGCAGCTGGAAAGCAGCCAGTGGATAAGAAAAAGTTTAAATTTATAGAATAAAGGGGCCATCTATGGAAGGGAAGAGAATGGGAATAAAAGTAGGAGTAGCGGACATTGACAAAGTGAAGGGTACCCTCTTTCTCTAAGACAGAAGCAAAACAGGAGCAATTGGGAGATGAGACTGAAGTGATTTTTATTTAGAATTTAAAGAGAGAAAGAAATATGTTGAGATAGCTTCATGTATTCAGTGAAAACTGAAGTGAGGTCCTCTTCTGCTAAAAACTGCTTCCTTATACCCAGCTGTTTCCTGGTAATTTCCATTCATTGGTTTTAAGCCAGCTCTCTGGAGCCTTGAAGAATCAATTTAATCGGTCTTCTGTTTGGCAATACTTTAGATATTTTCAAATAAATACCAAATCCCTCCCCACCTTCCTATCCCATTTATACTAAAGCTTCTTTTTCTGGGCTAAATATTCTCATTTATAAAGTTAGTTAGATTAGATGGTCTCTAAGATTGCTCCTAGTTCCAGGTTGCTATGAATTCTCCTAGAGCAGTATAATCTGGGCAGTTTTAATTTTCTCTTTATGTCTCATCCCAGTTAATAAAGAAATACTAAACAATAATAAAAAAAATCACATTTCAATGCCTACTTGTGGGGCATCTATTCTAACTTCTATGATATATTTGATTTAGCTAGTTCCTCTGAATTAAAGCACAGAAATCCAGACTGAGATGACAATGCTCAAACTCAGCAATGTGTATCAATGAGTCAGAGTTCTCACCAGAATAGAAAATTTGTTTACTAAGGCAGATCAGCCTCTTAGCTCACAAATGAAAGTGGTTCCTACTTGGGACTCAATAAAGAGCCAGGAAAGTTAGGAGAGAGAGGGGATCATAATAGCAGAAAGACTCTTGAGACAAGAAGGAATATTGACTAGCATTTGTGATGTGAAGTTTTTCTTATTTTTCCTGGTCACTGGATTACCTTCCTCCTCTCCAAGCACTTCCTTCTTAGCAACAGCCTCAAAACCCCTAAATCTTTTGGTCCTAGAATCACAAAATACGATCAAATAAATTATCTATGATATTAATAGAACGTGTCAGCCTAATGCCTTTTGGTTTCATTTCCTATCTCTGTAACTGTCTAGACCAAAGTGCTTTACCTTAGTCACTGCTCTCCTATGTATGGCACTTCTGGTTCCAAAAACAAGACACTCCATTTTTCAACTCGACACTTTCTTTGGATATTCTTCATTCCTAGAATTCTCCCTCCTCATGTCTGTATATTGACTTCTCTGGATTCCTAATCAAAAATCCCATCTTCTACAGGAAGCTTCTCTCAATTCTTCTTAATTCTAGTTGCCTTCTCTCTATCAATTATTTCTGTTCTTTGCTGTATATAATGTGTTTGTATATATTTATTTATTTGTTACCTTTGCTATTGGATTGTAAGTTCTTTGAAGGTAGAAATTCTTTTGCATCTTTTTTTTTTGTTATCCCCAGCAGTTAGAGCAATGTCTAATAAATAGTAGGTGCTTAATAAATATTTATTGGTTGATATAATATACGCTTTTTAAAGACAAAAGTTATGTTTGCTTTTGTATTTTAATCTCAAGCATTTAGTACAGTGCTTGGCATATGGTGTTCAAATTTTTTTTCATTCATTCAAGAAGGTAGATTTCATATTAAACATTCCTAGATTTCTGTACTTACATTCTTAGAACATTACACATCTTTTTTTGGCCTTGTTTTTAAGGTTTGCTTTATCACTTTTGGCCATAGTTCCTCTGTTTTCTAGAAGTTATTTTCAAAAGTGGAAAAAGGAAGAACTTTAGAGACACATTGTCAAAAATATATTTATCTATAAGAGTTTAGTAAGTACTTAAATATATTATGACAAGAATGATAATCATCATCATGATTTAAAATTTTATCCCCTTTTTTCACCCTCTATGATCTGACCTGGCCATGATAAACCATTAATTTACTTTCTTTGCCTACAAATAAGCATGTATCAATACATTCTCTACCTAAAACATTTTGATCTCTCAAGAACCTGAAAAAAGGAAACTCCTTCCTAGAAAAAAACGGTAACACAGGAGCCTAGAGAGAAATACAAACATATACAGATATTTGGATAAGAGAGGATAAAGTTTTTAAAACTGTGAGTGAAGAAAATCCCAATTGCTCTACTGCCCTGATCCAGTGTCTTGTCCAAACTGCAAAATTGCCACAGTAAGGCTAAATGCAGTTTCTAATGACCAGATCACCAATCATCAATGTCTCTGCCACTTGCTTTTATCTCTGTGATTAATTGACTACACACAGGAGGTAACAATGAATGAGAATGAGCCCAGGTGTGCTGCCTGAATGATTACAGCCATATCTGCCTCCTCCTGATCTCTGACTGGCTTAATCTCAGGTAACTCTGTCTTATTCAAGACCTGACAGTGTTATAAATATTTCAGACCTGACAGTTCTTTTCATTGCCTTTAATTGTGTGGTAGGTGTGACTTTTGCTGCCAACATGTGGTGTTATTTTTTTACTTTTCCCTTGGCCAATTTCCACACTAATTTTTGCTATTTCATCATCCAACTGTATGCCCAGAGACCCAGGAATTGGAGATATTGAAGCAATGAAGTGACATAGTCAATAACATTCTAAACCTGAAAACAGGAAGGCCATAATTCAAATTCAGACTCAGTCAATTACTAGCTGTGTGAGCTTGAGCAAGTCACTTAACTTTTGCCTGCCTTGGTTTCCTCATCTGTAAAAAGAAGAGAATAATATCATTTACCTTTCAGGGTTGTTGACATCAAATAAAATTTTTTTAAAACACTTTGTAAACCATAAAGCAGCATATAAATACTAGCTATTATTATTACTAAACCTCTTAGTTCAGCATTCTCTAAAACCACAGAGTTTCTCTTTAGTCATGCCTTTTTCAGCCCTATGTATTTTCTGTATTCTCCACCTCTTCTCTGATATATGTAATCAAAACCATACACTTAGTGCTTCTGCAAGTACATGCCAATTGACTACCCTATCCTTTCCTTCACCATTATTGTGAATTTCTAAATCACAACCCCATCCCCTGCCCAATACTCCTCTATTTTTATGATCACCAGCATTGGCGTATAAGCTACTTGAGGTCAGAGATTGTCTCAATTTTGTATTTGTATCCCTAGCACTTAGCAGTATTTTGTCACATAATTTGACCTCAGTAATTATTTTTCATTTGTCTGTTCATTCATTCCTTTTGTAAAATTTCAATATACAAGGATAGACAGCATAGTATAGTAGAAAGACCATTCAATTTAAGTGTAAGAAAGCTTGTGTTGAAACCTTAGTTCTGAGTCCTTCTAACATGTGACCATAGATAAATCCCAATCCCATGTACCTCAGTCCTTTAAACTGTAAATGGAGGATAATTACCTTATAGGAGTGCTCTAGGAAAGTGATTTGTAAACCTTCAAGTCTTCTGGAAATGTGAGCTTTGTTATCCTTTTTTGACTCCTTCTGTGTCTATAATCCACGAAAATGTTACTTTGGACGTGCAGTATGTGCATGTGAGCAGCCAGTCCCCACATTCTTCTTTTCTCCACTCCTCTTTGGTCTATCTTACCCAACCTTCATTCATCATGGTATATAAGAGTAAGGGAGAGACCACCATATTGCTACAACTCAATTTCAGGATCCAAAAAATAACTCTCTTTGGGAAATGGACTCCAATTACTCACAACTGTAACTGCTAAGTCTTCACAGTTGTAGTTTCCATTTAACAAATCAGGCAAGGTGATGTAATTAATTCTTCATTTTTCACCTGATGGCACTTAGGGACTTTTCTGTTTGACTTCTCCACTATGTCCCAGGAAGTTCATTACGAGGATAACGTCAACATTTTATAAGATCTCATCAGTCTTGGTATTCCATCAACACTCACTGCCTTTCTGAATAGAACAAACTCCTAACCTCCATCTAAGGAGAGAGCTCAGCTTAGACACCTCATTTCTTATGCAACATTTTAGGATATCTTGACCAACTTCACTATGCTCCCATATTTGCTACCTTGTCTACCCTACCTCTTGCACTTTTCATTTTCCTTTTGTGTATTGCCATATCCCATTAAAAATTATAAGCTCCTTGAGAGCAGGGGCTATCTTCTTTTTTTCCATATTTGTGTCCCCAGTACTTCTTACAAAGCCTGGCATATTGTAGGTTATTTAATAAATATTTCTTGATTGATCATTATTCTTTTGTAAAAGCTATTTGATTTTATCCTGAGTTTTAAAAAATAGCAAATAAAATGACTTTTTCATGCTTATGATATAATAGAAATATCTTCAGAGCTCTATTAATTACAACTTACTTTTAAAATATTTAATAAATTCAATATACCATTAACTTAATCAGAAACACAAGAGAAGATAAAACAAAAATAATTAAAACACAATGTTCTTTACACAATACACAAACTGACAACAGGTCAAAGTAGGCCTAAATTTAAAATAGAATAATAAGAAAACAAATGACATATGTGCCTGAGGGAACTCACAACTCTGGATTATAGCCTTTATGTCCTTGGACATCAGGGACAATTTGTATGACAGGTTCTTTTTCCTTTTTTATGATATCTCTAGGATATAAGCCCAGTAGAAACACTGCTGGATCAAAGGGTATATACATACTTTGATAGCCCTTTGGGCATAGTTTCATATTATTCTACAGAATTATTGAATCAGTTCACAACTCTACCAACAATGTATCAGTGTCTCAGTTTTCCAACATACCCTCCAACATTCATCATTATCTTTTCCTGTTATCTTAGCCAATCTGAAGGTGTATAGTGCTACTTCAGAGTTATCTTAATTTGCATTTTTCTGATAAATAGTGATTTAGAGCATTTTTTCATATGACCAGAAATGGATTTAATTTTACCTGAGAATTGTCTGTTCATATCCTTTGACCATTTATCAAATGGAGAATTGCTTGTATTATTTTAAGTTTAAATCAATTCTCTATACATTTTAGAAATGAGGCCTTTATCAGAAATTTTTCCCCCCAATTTACAGCTTCATTTCTGATTTTTGACAAAGCATTAAGGTGTTTCAGCAAAAAAACAGACAACTTAAGCTAAGATTTCCCAGATCTATTCACTAGGATAGATTCTGAGAGGATTTTGTCACTCACATAGTAGGTTAGCAATGCAAGTAAAAGCAAATAAAACCTTTAACTTGTAGTTAGTTCGTTCAAACAACAAAGTTTTTTTTTCTTCCTCTAAACGTATTTACTATCAGCTCTTTCAAGTAACAGGTTTCATAGGGGAAAGCAGATTCTGAGGTATTCCTGTGACTCAGCTCTAAAAATACTTCGACATCCATCAGACATCAAATCTTGACCAACTCTATTGCTTCAGGGAAGGGTTTTTCATATGAAATCATCCATCTGTCTCTTTTAGTGAGAAACTAAAAGCCATATTTCTGTCAGCCAAGCCACAAACAAGTAGTATACAATTGTCTTGCCATCCCAAAATAATTCTAGGTAGGGTTTCCAAGCTTTCAATACTAAATTCTTATGCCCATTATAAATTAGATAATAGGAAATTAAATAATTCAGTGTGTTGTTTTGTTTGTTTATTTTTTACTGTGAATGAATATATTTTCCCTTTAGGACTGCTTTTTAAGTCTTTCTTATGCAACAATCATTGTCTCTGTCTCTTTTGTTCAATAATATCATATCAATCAGAAAGGGACACCATTTACACAGAAGTAATGAAAGCTAATGCAGAAATATCTTATGTTTGAAGCTTCCAGTTCTGTAAAACAAATTAATTTGGTATTTAATGAGGATATTAAGCTTGAAAGTAAGCATAAGAAGGTTACTAAGAATGAGGGACATATTGACAGTGAGCAGATGCTTTTACAGCTGCACGCAGTCATGTTGCCCAGCTGTTGGGAAAGTTTTACTTTCCATAGACTGTAAGGTATGTCAGAATATCACCAGTGTTTGATATCTCTCCAACCTGCAGCTGCAGTACACAGAAGTAGTTCCTATCACCTTGGAACAGTAGTACTATAGAGCAATCAAAAAATAATCCACAACAGATGCTATCATACATGTTCTATCTGTTCTATACTTTGAATACTTGTTATTAGAAGGCTGGCTCTTTTTCTACCCTACACAGAAAATTGTGGCTCTATGTTTTTCATAAAAAGATATGATCACATGTTGAACCTTTTTACCATATAACTTTATTCTGTAGTCCCTATTGGAAGATCCTTATTTCTTCTTGTATTGTAAACTGCGGTATTTCTCCTGGGATAGCACCTTAGATTATGGTTTTAAGAGAAATTGATGTATTTTTACAGTCACCAGGAAAAAGTTATGCTTTTGTAAGTTTCTGCCAGTCTGTGTGGAGCTAAAGAAATTTCAGAGTTAAATTGCAATTCAGTTTAGACCTTTGCTATGACTGATGAGAAATTGACAATCTTAGTTCATAGAATTATATCTAATATGTATACATAGTAACAGAGGGAGCAACCTCACACTCCTTATCCCTTGTACTGAGATCACTGACCTTGTCAACCACTTGTTTTTCAGTCACTCATTATCCAAATCATCAGTTGCAAAAGTATCTTTCTCTTATTTTCTACTGGCCACACATTAGTCATCATGTGGCTCATTAGTGTTTCCATCAGAAAGTGAGTAGGGACAAGCAACAAAGGAGACAATGAAACTGATGACTTCTGTTCCTTTTTTAGTGGTTTAAAGAAAATGTTTGGGTTTGACCAGCTAACAAAAACAAATGGAACTGAGAAGGGTTAACGATAGATTTGAAAAGATTGCCCTCAGATGTCATGCTACATGATGACTGATGACTGTCTAAATTATACCAAATTAACTACTTCTCCATATTTGAGTATTCTGAGATTTGTATTGCCAATCAGAAAGCAACTTTATCTGAGCATGATATAGCCCCTCTAAATCAGCATCACAGTGTAGTATAGCTAAATGAGAATTAGGCACATAAAAAGACCTAGCTTCAAGTCCCCAATTTGAGGCTCCATTACTAATTTGTGCTTTGGGTCTCTTTTTCATCCAGTACAAAAGGTAAAATGATACTTGTATTAATTATCTGATAGTATTGCTGGGAGGAAAATAACTAGAAAGATATAAAGTATTATTTATAGATCAATACATAAATGTATATGTGTATTGTTTCTATTTTTAGGCATTTCTCATTCAGATCAACAGTGGCATTTCCTCCTCAAAAAAATGGAGAACTTAGACTAAGCTTTAGTTAGCTTTAGTTAGTACCATAGATAGAGTGCTTGAAGTCAGAAAACCTTGAGTTTGAATTCCATCTCCTACACTTGACTTGCTGTGTGACCTTGGATTTGTAACTTAACTCTCTTGTAACACTCTATTTCAATTTCCTCATCTAAAAAATGAAAATTGCAATAGCATCTACTTCCAGGGTAGTTGTGAGGCTCAAATGAGATAATATCTGTAAATCATTGGTATATTCTGGCACAAAGTAGGTATTCAATAATAGATAACTGGCATTTTTATAGCACTTATTATATGTAAGGCATTGTGATAAGAGCTTTATAATTATTATCTCATTTGATCCTCACACCAACCCTAGAAATTAAATGCTAATTTTATATTTATTTTTAGATGAGAAAACCGAGGCAGAGACAATAAATAATAAATATTTTCCCCTTCCCCTTCCTTTCCCATTTTCATCTTTAACATTTTACACTCTATATTCTAAGATTACTTAGAACTTCTAATGTTCTATGTTTTAAAGTTACTTTCCATTCTTCCATTCTATAATCTATTTCAGGGAATCTTCCTTTGAAAAATACTTAATATTCTAAGGAAACATCCTTTTCCTCACATGATTTTAGAATTCTTGATCTCTTGGACAAGTAGGCTCACCCCCATCCCACCCCTTAACATATGAACACCTCATACCCATAACACACCAAAAAATTAATTGGATGCCTCATTGTAGGAAAGACTCTTCCACAATTTACTGGGCATACTTTGTATGCCCATTCTCCAATCATCTGAGGGAATTGAACTGGAAATATTCTGCCAAATTAGGCAAACGGTCTCAAGTGAAAAATATCTGTGATTTCTCAATCAACAAGCTATTTTAGGTTTTGGAGACTATATACCAGCCAACCCCACCCTCCCCCAATCCTTGGCCTAATGTATCCTTTTAATCCAAATCAATAGGCTACTATCATCCAGTTTAGAAACTCTAATTATCTCCAACCAGGTTGGTGATGGGAAACAGGAGAATGTTTGAAATATAAACTTCATATTCTAAATATGAAAGTGATAAATGAATAGTTATGTGATTTGCTTTTTTTTTTTTTTTTTTTTTTTTTTTCCTTTCTGGGAGCTAAGCAAACATCAACAAAGCAAACTAATGGTAAAGATGTAATCGTGATTAATCTCACGATTAAAATAATTAATCTCAGTTAATCCCCCATTTAATCATTTCCTTTTATCAATGTCTAAACATGTGGGTTTACAAGAATATTCATTTAGACTAATGGAGATTTCATTCCCTACCATTAGCCTATTTATTCAGAACTACTTAATGGGGAAAACTCAGGCACTTTCATTTGACGACAAACAGCATTTTCATTAGCGCCCAGAGCTGTTCCCACCCCCAACTGTCTCTCAAGGGATTCACAGGCCCAAGGAAGGGAGAGGGTCCATGGAAGAGATGGGAAAGGAATGGTAGAGAGAGAGTTAGATGTGTTTGAAAGAAGCATTATTTCAAATATTTATTCAAGGGACTAGAATTTAAATTTATGCCACTGGTAATAATTCTATTGACATCTATACAGCGCTTTCTAGTTTTCAAAATCTTTCAGAGAAATTCTCTATTTTGCTCCTCCAGAGAATCCTGTGAAGTAAGAAAAAACAGACACATTCCTATTATACAAATGAGAAAACTCAGGCCCAGGGCAATGGGGTGACTGGCCCAAAGTCACAGTAGATAACTGAGGCACAAATGTAAACCTCTAGGTTCTTTATCCAATACACTTTTCAGCTTAGTTATTGTTACTTTTTCTTTTCTTTTCTTTTCTTTTTTTGGTGAGGCAATTGGTGTTGTCACACAGTATTCAGTGTATGAGGCCAGGTCCCTTCTGACTCAGGAGCTAGTGTTCTATCCACTATGTACCATCTATGCACCATCTAGCTCCTCTTAAGTCTTATTGTTGAAGGAAAACATTTTAAAGCGGAAGGGAATATGAATTTAAACATAATCTTGGGGGCTGACTCATCATATAACCTTGAGAAGGCATCTAACCTATTTGTATCAAACCACCATAATACACAGGGCAAAAACAAAGTGAATTTAGAAAGTGATTGGTGCTTACAGAGTTGAAATAAGTTCTATTTCTGAGCTATCTGCTAATGGCTTAAAAATACTCTTCATGACTAAGCCATGGAAATGGGATGTGCAAAGGTACTGGCAATTTCAAGGTCTATATTCCAGCCTAAGGTTTATGTACCTACTGTGTGAAAAGTATTAAGAGCTAGGGGAGATACAAAGTTTATCTACTGCAGGGTCCCTGTTCACATGGAGTTTAAAACCTAATATAGGAATAAGACAATACAGGAAAAAGATAACTTTAATACATGTAACACGGCACTGGACTGGACACTGCACTAAAGTGCTTTATAATTATTACCTCATTTGATCATCACAACTTTAGGAGCTGTTATTGTCCTCATTTTACAGATCAGGAAACTGAAGCAAACAGGTTAAATGACTTTCCCACATCACACAGTTAGTCAGTTTTCTGAGGCTGGATTTGAATTCGTCTTCCTGACTGGAGGCTCAGTGCTCTATTCACTATGCTACCTAGAAGCCTTGACTCAGGGTATTTTTGCTGGCTCTCTCCTACTGGCTTCCCTAGTTTCCTTCAAGTCTAAGCCCTCCCTCTCTAATTCTAGTGCTTTCTTTTGGCAATTAACTCCAATTTATCCTTTCTATAACTTATTTGTTTATAATTGCTTATATGTTGTCTTTCTTGTTGGACTGTGAGCTTTGGAGGGCAGGGATTGTCTTTTGCCTCTTTCTGTATTTTCAGCACTTAGTAAAGTTCATGTGGCACATAATAAGTTTTTATAAATGCTTGAAAATTGACTGATTGACTCAGAGGTTAGGGAAATCTCTCTAGGAGAGGTAAATTTCATTTGGGCTTTAAAGGATGAGTTTCTTCAGGTAGATAAAGAGAGGGCATTCCAAGCAAATGTAACAAAGAGAATAAAGACAGAAAGACAAAAATAGTTGGGGGAGGGTTTAGAGGACAATGAATAACTCATTTTGATTGGAGCATAAGCAATAAATAATCCATTTTGATTGGAACATAATTACTGATGGAGATCACAGTGGTGAGGTTGACAGATTTTTATGTAACACTTAAGGCTTAAAAAGCACTTAATTCCTTTGAACCTCAGTTTCCTCATCTAAAAAATGAGGACCATAATAGTGCCAATGTAATAGATTTCTTTAAAGATCCAATTAAAATGAGCTAATGTCTCCTAAGTAATTTTCCTAGGCTCACATAAGTAGCGCTGAAAGTAAGATTTGAACTCTACTGTTTTTCCTTCATTTTTGAAGAGGATCAATGACATTAAAGGTGATGTCTTGACTTGTGTATGAATTGGATTTAAGTGAGACAGTTTCTGTTCCTGTATCATCAGAGTACAATGGCTCTGTGCTGTATCCCCGGTCACAATGACTGGGGATGCCCTAGAATGCAGTAGATGATTTTGGCATCTTTCATTTTGACCAAGCTCTAAGCACAACCCACAACCTCATACATGTATTTCCGAGATAATAATGGCCATGCACTATTGTTATTTATTCATTCAGTTATATATTAAGTACTATTCCATATATATATAGAATCATGACTCTACTTACATAGGATTTTATGGTTTAGTTGAAAGTCTTCTTTAAAGCCTAAGAATTCAAGAGATCTGAGTTCTAATTTTAGTTTTTTCTACTAAACACTTGTGAGATCATAGATAAATCACTCCACTTCTTCACCTAAATCACATCACCCATAAATTTAAGGAACTAAACCTGAGTGTTGACTAAAGTCTCTCTAATGCTTAATGTAATTATGTGAAGATCAGAAGCAGCATAGTATTGGGAGGGAGGGGAAGGAGACTACAGAAGAGCATTTCAGCTGACCAGCAATTGCCATGTTCGGGATCAATAGAATGCTTAGATGGGTCATTTGGGAAGTGACATTGCTATTATCATTGTCATCATAAATAATGCATGTACATAGTATAATGTAGTGGTCAGGGAAGTTCCCTTTTCAGTGCTCTTCAAATGTTTATTAGGCTTTAAGGTTTACAAACACAACGGCCCAGGAGGTAGTCTAGAATGTCTTATTATTGCAATCATTTAAAAAATGAGGAAACCTCAGAGAGATGAAGTGATTAGTTTGTGGCACTACAAGCAGTTATTGTTAGATCTGGAATTCAAATGCAGGTTTTCTTACTCCGAATGCATCTCCTTCTATTGGGAGATAGCTAGGATTCATGCACAAATCACTGCTTAGTGGAGACTTGGCCAAGGGCAGGGAGGACAGCTCCAAAGCATCAGATCCAAAGAAACAGCTATAAGTGTACCCACAAATGTGAGCTGAGCCAAGTAAAACACAGGATGATGCCAAGAAGAGACAATTAAGATAAATGAAAGGGCAAAGCAGAAACAGTAATCTGGGCCAAGGTCATGGTGAAGCTAAACAGGAACATTGAAAGTAGATGAGTGTTGAGATGATTGTTGAGCTCCAAGGCTGAATGATTTCTCAATCTCATTTTAAATTCAATTTCATTTTACTTTCAGGGCTGAATTCTTTCCCTCAGCTTCCTCCCTCCAATACTGGAAAAATAAGCAAAGAAAAACCCTTGATAAAACTGTATTGTTTATACAAATATATATTGTCAAATAAGTTTCCTCCTTAACTACATGAAAAAAAAAAAAACGGCAAGTTGAACTCTGCATCCATTATTATCTATCTGGAGGTAGATAGCATGTTTCAACATGAGACCACTGGAATTATAGTTTGTCATTAAAGTAATCAGAGCTCCTGAATCTTTGAAATGTTACAATGTTGTTATTGTTTAAATTGCTCTAATTATTCTCACTTCATATTGCATCAGTTCATACAAGCCTTCTATACTTCTCTAAAATCATTCCCTTCATCATTTCTTGCAATATGATAATATCCCATTAGATTCACATACCACAATTTGTTCATCCCTTCTCCAAGATATGGCCATCTCCTTAGTTTCAATTCTTTGTTACCACAATAAGCTGCCATACTATTTTTAGATATATGGGTCCATTTACTCTTTCATCTTTTCAGCATATAGATCTTTTAATGGATCATCAAGTCAAATGTTTTTTTTTTTTAAATAGCTTTTGAGGACCATAATTCCAATTTGCTTTCCAAAATAACTGAATAGTTACTTGTTCACAGTTCTACTAATAGTATTCTGATCTGTCTATTTTCCATACTTCCTAATGCTAGTTTTGAGATAATATTCCATCATAGAAACTGCACCTACCCCTGTATCTTCATCTTGTCATCCTGCAATCTGATACCATTTACTTGTTCTATATAGGATCCCCTTTGTGGCATCCCTGACAGGTGTTCATCTAAGTTCTGTTCAAGCACTTCCAGTGATGGAAAATTATTCATACCCTGTGAGGCAGCTTGTCTCATTGAATCACACTCAAATAGTCAAATGGATTCATGTTCTCATTGATCTGTACATTGTCTCCAATGATAATCATAACTTATCTGTGTCTGTCCCAACTGTCTTATCTGTGTCCTCCCTTAAGTTCACCACAGGGGGTCCACTTAGCATGTTAGAGTTCTTTTTTATTCCCACTTTGTGTCATGAAGATATCAGCAGAGTCTGCACGCTAGCAATATATTACCCATTACCCACAGAGAATCAGTTTGGGAAGGAAACTAAGACCAACTCATACAAGCTCCCACAGGATACAGGGATCCCTGTACTTTGTGCCTTGATTGTGTCATACAATAATCATCTACTTCAGCCTCTTTTCTAGTTTAGGGCATTTCAATGTAGTTTTTTTGGGAAGCATTTTTGCTTAAATGCACAGCCTAAGGATGACTAGTACATCATATCTTACAGATCAAATCAAGATTTTCTGATTAAAGAAAGGAGATCTTTCCTGTTGTATAGAATAGTCAACTTGCCTCTATCCGCTCACTTCTGATAAATCCATGTGTGAATAAAAAATAGAACCTTCTGCAATTGCTCCAAGCCTCCCTTCCCTTTGCATCTATATTATTTCAATTATGGAATCAAGTTATTTTGGATGGGATCTCTTGATAAACTGAAATTCATAAAAAATATTCATCAAATATTAGGGCAGAAAGGGTCCTTGAAAAAGAGAATGTTATAGTTTTAAAAGATTTTAGCACACAAAAGATAAAATAATTGTGTTGTGTTTTTTTTTCCCAAAAACCTGGAAACTAAGGGGAAGGACATTTGTCATGCAATGCCTAAACAAATTGTTGCATATTCATATAATGGAATATTATTGTGACAAAAATGATGAAATTAATTAACAGTTTCAGGAAAAACTAGGAAGACTTCTTTGAAGCAATGCAGAGTGAAGTGCTAGAAGACCAATTTATACAGTAACAACATTATTATAGTGAAAAAAAGCAACTTTGAAAGGCTTTAGGTAAACCATGAGTCCAGAGGAAGGAAGATGAAACACAATATCCACCTTCTGCCAGAGAGGTGATAGGCTTAAAATGCATACTGAGACCTACATTTTTAGACATAAAAGATATAACAATTTTTATCCCGCATTATGAAGATTTTATCATGAGTTTTTCCCAATTTTATTGTTTATTTGAGAGGTACCAAGAGAAAGAGAAAGAAAGAATACCAAAGAGAAAGAAAATTATTCAATTTTTTAAATTTTAGAGAATGTTAGAGCTGGGATATTTTTTTAAAAAATCAATTTTTTTTATTTTTAGCATTCTTTTGTTTAAAAAAATTGAATTCTAAATTTTCTCTCCTACTCACCCTCCCTCACTTATTAAGAGGACAAGAAATGTGATATCAATTAAACATTTGAAATCATACAAAATAAATTTTTATATTAGTCATATTTCCAAAAAAGCAAGAAAAAATAAAGTGAAAAAATTATGTTTCAAATTACATTCAGATTCATTCCATCTGTGTTTTTTTTAAAACCCTCTCTGGAGGTAGATGGACATTTTCATAAGTCCTTTAGAATTGTCTTGAATCACTGCATCAGTCAGAATAACTGTCATTGATAGTTGATTATCATGCAATATTGATGTTAACTAAATATAATGTTTTCCTGATTTTGCTCACTTAAATTTGTATTAGTTCAAAGAAGTTTTACCACTTTTTTTTAAAGCATCCTGCTCATCATTTCTTATAGAATAGTATTCTACCACAATGATGTATCTCCACTTATTCACTCTTCAGATGATGAGCATCACTCTCATTTCCAATTCTTTACTACAGGAAAAAGCATTTCTGTAAATATTTTTGTAAGTATAGTTCTTTTTTCTTTTTCTCTGATCTCTTTGGTATGTAGACTTAGTGGTAGTATTGCGGAGTCAAAAAGCATACGCAATTTTAATAGCCCTTTGGATATAGTTCCAAATTGTTCTCCAGCACAGATGGATCAGTTCACTACTTCATCAACAATGCATTAGTGCACTTATTTTTTCATATCCTCTCCAATATTTGTCATTTCCCTTTTCTGTCATATTAGTCAACCTGCTCTCAGAAAAACCTAGAAAGATTTCCACGAGCTGATACAAAATGAAATGTACTGTGTACAAAGTAACAGCAATATTGTAAGATGATCAGCTATGAATGACATAACTATTCTCAGCAATACAAAAATCCAAGACAATTCTGAAGGAATAATGATAAAAAAATGTTATCTATACCTAGAAAAAGAACTGATGGTATTTGAATGCAGATTGAAATACCTTTATTTACTTTATTTTTGAAAGTAGTTTTTGGGGGGAGGGAGGAGGGTCCTATGTTTTCTTCTACAACATGACTAATATAGAAATTTTTACAATTTATAATACAAATATTATATTATAGAAATTTTGTGCATGACAACACATGCATAACCTATACTGAATTGCTTATATTCTCAATAGAGGGTGGGACAGGGAAGGAGGAAGGGAGAGAGTTTGGAACTCAAAGTTTTAAAATGAATATAAAAATTGTTTTTACATGTAACTGGAAAAAATAAAATACTATTTTTAAAAAAGATTTGAAAGTCCTTTATATTCACCTACCTCATCCCTCTACCCTTCATTTTGATGGGTAGATGATTCTTGCCTATAGCTCTTTTATCTGCTGCAATATCATAGTCCAAGCCTTCTGATCCAGTGATCGTGCCAACTGCTCCTTGATATTTTAATTGTTTCTTTCTGGCTGCTTGCAATATTTTCTCTATTATTCTCCATTTTCTAGAATTCGGCTACAATATTCCTGATTGCCTTCAGGAGGTGGATTCTTTTAATTCCTATACAACTCCCTGATTCTAGAATATTGGGATAGTAAAGGCAGAAACTCTCCATTCTCTCCCCAAACCACTTCAAATTCATTTATATAATGACTCTAAATAAATTTTAGAGCATCAGAACACACAAAAAATGGAGTAGCATAATTTTCCAACCAAACTCATCTTAGAAGATTAGCAGGAGAGGTTTGTAGTGCCTGAGAGCCAGCACAGTGCTGGCACAGGCCACACAAGTGTAGGCCCAGCTCTATCCTCAGTCCCAATGTTAGCCTAGGGACTGGTCTAGAGAACCTTTGAAAGAGCAACAGTACTGACAACTTCCAGATCTCTAAGTCCAGAGTCATCAAAGATGATTTGCAAGGTCATTGGAAAAAGTCTGTGACACCAGGATGGAAGTCTAGCATGTAGTTCTAGTGCAAGCCACACCAAGGCAACCCCAGCCCTACCTCCAGCCTCTGCTCCAGGGTCAGCAAAACAGGAATCAACCTAGGGATCTTTGAATAAGCAGTAGTACTGGCAGTTTTTAGAACTCTTTGCCCAGACACACCAAAGACAACTTGGAAAATCATCAGGAAAGGTTTGTCAGTAGGGTGAAAGGACCTTGGGAAACCAGCTTAGCAGGAGTGAGAATAAGCAGTGGTGATAGTGATAGCTTCTGAAGGCCTCAGCTCACAGAAGATCTCTTTATTAGCAATGAGGAAGGTCTCTGTTTTCACACACTGATCTTATAGCTACAGTTTAGTGGGGACACTCCTAATGGTCCCAGGGCAAAAAAGAATATTTGTGGTCAGATTCCTGGAAGGATCTCTGAAAACAGCTGCACAAAAATCCCTGAAACTTGGTACAATGCATTCTCCACCCTGGAAACAGAGCCCTACTTTAACAAAGATTTATAAATCTATTAATAGGCAAGGAAAATGAGCAGACAAAAGAAAATATTCTGACCATATAAAGTTACTATGATGACAAGGATAATCAAAACACATACTCAGAAAATAACAAAATCAAAACTCCTATATCCAAAGCCTCCAAGGAAAAGAAGAATTGGAATTAAGCCATGGAAGAACTAAAAAGGGACTTTGAAAATATCCTAACAGAGATACAGGAAAAATGAGGAAAAGAATTGAGAGTGGTACAAAAGGAAATGCAAAAGAAAAATAACTGAGGAAAAGAATACCTTAAAAAAGCAAAGTTGGCCAAATAGAAATGAGGTACAAAAATTCCCCAAGGAAAATAATTCCTTAAAAATTATAATTGAATTATTCTATAAGAAATGATCATCAGTTTGATTTCAGAAAGACCTGCAAAGTGAAGTGAGTAGAACCAAGAGAACATCATACAAAGCAACAACAAGATTATGTGATGATCAATTATGATCAATGTGACTCTTTTCAACAGCAAAGTGATTCAGGGCAGTTCCATTGGATTGGTGATAGAGACAGCCATCTGCACACACAGAGAGAACTGTGGGGACTGAGTATGAATCACAACATAGTATTTTCACTTTTTTCTTTTTGTTTTCTTTCTCATTTTTCCTCCTTTTAATTTGATTTTTCTTGTGCAGCATAATAATTGTGGAAATATGTATAGAAGAATTGTACATGTTTAACATATATCAAATTACTTGCCATCTAAGGGAGGAGGTAGGGGAAAGGAAGAAGAAAAAATTTGGGAATAGAGAGTTTTGCAAGAGTGAATGTTGACAACTATATGTGCATATGTTTTGAAAAGAAAAATCTTTAAAATATAAAAAATAAAAAATTTTATAATTGAGCAAATGGAAGCTAATGACCACGAGAAATCAAGATATGTATTATATCTTGCAATATTATATATATATATATACATATATATATACATATACATATATATGCATATACACACAAATACAAACAAAACCAAAAAATAGAAAAAATGTGAACTACCTCATTGGAAAAAAAAACTGACCTAGAAAATAGATCCAGGAGAGATAATTTAAAATTATTGGTCTACCTGAAAGTTATGATCAAAAATAGAGCCTGAGCCTCATCTTTCAAGAAATTATCAAAGAAAACTGTTCTGATTTTCTAGAAACAAGAGTAAAATAAAAATTGAAAGAATCCATCAATCACCTCCCGAAAGAGAACCCAAAATGAAAATTCCTAGGAATATTATAGCCAAATTTTCGAGCTCACAAGTCAAGGAGAAAATATTACAAGCATCCAGAAAGAAACAATTCAAATAAAGTATAGCAAGTTAGGATAAGACAAGATTTAGCCACTTCTACATCAAAGTATGGAATATGATATTCTGAAGAGCAATGGAGCTAGGATTATAACCAAAAATAACCTAATCAGCAAAATACTATTATGCTTCAGGGAAAAAGGTTAATATCAATTAAGCAGAGGATTTTCAAGAAGTTGAGATAAAAAGACCAGAGCTAAATAGAAACATAAGGAGATAATCAGGAAAGTGATATCATAAGGGACTTAATAAGATTTATCTGTTTATATCCCTACATGGGAGGATAATACTTGCAACTCATTAGAATTTTCTCATTATTATGGCAGTTAGGAGTATGTAGACAAAGTACATAAGTATGAGCTGAATATGAAGGGATAATATCTAAAAGAAATTAAGGGGTGAGAGAAGACTATACTGGGAGAAAGGCAAAGTGATAAGTGGAATGGTACATATTATTTTCCATAAAAGAGACATGAAAAAGGTTTTATAGTGGAGGGGAAGGGGTTAAGAAAAGAGGGAATGAGTGAAGAAACAGCAGTCTCAACAAAATTGGCTCAGAGAAGAAATAACATGTAAATAACATGTATACTTTAAATGGGTATAGAAATCTTTCTCACCCTGCAGGAAAGTAGGAGGGAAAGGATATATGGTAAGAAAAAAAAAGTGATAGGAAAGAGAGCATATTGTGGGAGAGAGTGGGCAGTAGCAAAACACTTTTGAAGAAGAACAAAGTGAAAGAATAGAATAGAATAAATGGGGGAGATATAGTAATTCTAAAAAATAATTTTAAAGCATGTTTTTCTGATAAGGCTTCATCTCTTAAATATATAGTGAAATGAGTCAGTTTTTTTTTTTTAAATAAGAGCTTTACCTCAACTGATAACGATCAAAAGATATGAACTATGCCCAAAGCACTATAATATTATATATATATATATATCCTTTGAACTAATGATACCACTAGTAGGCATGAATCCCAAAAGTTATTTTAAGAAAGGAAAAGGTCCTATATGAAAATATGAAAAATATTTATAGTAGCTCTCTTCTCAGGGCAAAAAAATAGAGACTGAGGAAAGGCCCATCAATTGGGAAATGTCTAAATAAATCGTGGTATGTGATTATGAGGGGATATTATTGTTCTGTCTAAAATGATAATCAGAATTATATTATAGAGCAGCAGTTACCAAAACCATTTGATATTGGCTAAGGAATAGATTAGTTGATCAGTGGAATAGGTTAGGTTCAAAGAACAAAACAGTCATTAACTATAGCAATCTAGTGTTTGACAAACCCAGAGATCCCAACTTTTGGAATAAGAACTTATTGTTTGACAGAAATTGCTGAGAAAATTGGAAACTAGTATGGCAGAAACTAGGCATTGACCTGCACTTAACACCATACACCAAGATAAGGTCAAAATGGGTTCATGACCTAAACATAAAGAATGAGATTATAAATAAATTAGAGGAACACAGAATAGTTTACCTCTCAGACCTGTGGAAGAGGAAGGAATTTATGATCAAAGAACTAGAGATCATTACTGATCACAAAATAGAAAATTTTTATTATATCAAACTGAAAAGTTTCTGTACAAACAAAACTAATGCAGACAAGATTAGAAGAGAAGCGATAAACTGGGAAAATATTTTTACAGTCAAAGGTTCTGATAAAGGACTCGTTTCTAAAATAAATAGAGAATTAACACTAATTTATAAGAAATCAAGCCATTCTCCAATTGATAAATGGTCAACGGATATGAACAGACAATTCTCAGACGAAGAAATTGAAACTATTTCTAGCCATATGAAAAGATGCTCCAAGTCATTATTAATCAGAGAAATGCAAATTAAGATAACTCTGAGATACCACTACACACCTGTCAGACTGGCTAGAATGACAGGGAAAGATAATGCAGAATGTTGGAGGGAATGTGGGAAAACAGGGACACTAATACATTGTTGGTGGGAATGAATGCATCCAATCATTCTGGAGAGCAATTTGGAACTATGCTCAAAAAGTTATCAAACTGTGCATACCCTTTGATCCAGCAGTGTTACTACCAGGCTTATATCCCAAAGAGATCATAAAGAAGGGAAAGGGATCTGTATGTGCATGAATGTTTGTGGCAGCCCTCTTTGTCATGGCCAGAAACTGGAAACTGAGTGGATACCCATCAATTGGAGAAGGGTTGAATAAATTGTGGTATATGAATATTATGGAATATTATTGTTCAATAAGAAATGACCAACAGGATGATTTCAGAAAGGCCTGGAAAGACTTACATGAACTGATGCTGAGTGAAATGAGCAGGGCCAGGATATCATAATATACTTCAACAACAATACTATATGATGATCAATTCTGATGGACCTGACCATCTTCAGCAATGAGATGAACCAAATCAGTTCCAATGGAGCAGTAATGAACTGAACCAGCTACACCTAGCGAAAGAACTCTGGGAGATGACTAAGAACCATTACATTGAATTCCCAATCCCTTTATTTTTTGCCTGTCTGCATTTTGGATTTCCTTCACAGGCTAATTGTACAGTATTTCAGAGTCGATTCTTTTTGTACAGCAAAATAATGGTTTGGTCATGTATACTTATTATGTATCTAATTTATACTTTAATATATTTAACATCTACTGATCATTTTGCCATCTAGGGGTGGGAGTGGGGAGAAGGAAGGGAAAAATTGGAACAAAAAATTTGGCAATTGTCAATGCTGTAAAATTACCCATACATATAACTTGTAAATAAAAAGCTATTTAAAAAAAAAAAAAAGAAATAACCAACAGGATGATTTCAGAAAGGCCTGGAGAGACTTACACGAACTAAATCAGTTCTAATGGAGCAGTAATGAACTGAACCAGTTACACCCAGGGAAAGAACTCTGGGAGATGACTAAGAACCATTACATTGAATTCCCATTCCCTATATTTTTGCCCGCCTGCAATTTTTGATTTCCTTCACAGGCTAATTGTACAATATTTCAGAGTCCGATTCTTTTTGTACAGCAAAATAATGGTTTGGACATGTATACTTATTTTGTATTTAATTTATACTTTAATATATTTAACATGTATTGGTCATCCTGCCATCTAGGGGAGGGGGTGGGAGGAAGGAGGGGAAAAATTGGAAGAAAAAGTTGGCAATTGTCATTGCTGTAAAATTATCCATGCATATAACTTGTAAATAAAAAGCTATTAAAAATTAAAAATATATGTATTTGCATGAATAAAATAAAATAAAATAAAATGATAATCAGGATGATCTCAGAAAAATCTGAAAAGCCCCCCATGAATGCAAACAAAGTGAAATGTATTGTCTGTAAAGTAATAGTAATGTTGTGGGATGATCACCTGTGAATGACTTTGTTATTCTCAGCAATACAATGATCAGGGCTACTTTGAAGGACTTATGATGAAAAATCCTATCCCTACTCAGAGAAAGAACTGATTATGTCTGAATATAAATTGAAGCATAGTCTCTCTGTGTATCTCTCTCTCTCTTTTTTTAGCTTTATTTTTCTTGAAGGTTTTTTTTTTTTCTTTTTGGGGGGAAGTCTGTATTTTTTTTTCACAACATGACTTTTATGGAAATGTTTTGCATAACTTCACATTTGTTGGATGCCCATCAATTGGAGAATGGCTGGGTAAATTGTGGTATATGAATGTTATGGAATATTATTGTTCTGTAAGAAATGACCAGCAGGATGAATACAGAGGGGCTTGGAGAGACTTACATGAACTGATGTTAAGTGAAATGAGCAGAACCAGGAGATCACTTTACACTTCGAGAACGATATTGTATGAGGATGTATTCTGATGGAAGTGGATTTCTTTGATAAAGACTCAATTTCAATTGATAAATGATGGACAGAAGCAGCTACACCCAAAGAAAGAACACTGGGAAACGAATGTGAACTATTTGCATTTTTGTTTTTCTTTCCGAGTTGTTTTTACCTTCTGAATCCAATTCTCCCTGTGCAACAAAAGAACTGTTCGGTTCTGCAAACATATATTGTATCTAGGATATACTGCAACATATTTAACATATATAGGACTGCTTGCCATCTAGGGGAGGGGGTAGAGGAAGGGAGGGGAAAAATCGGAACAGAAGCGAGTGCAAGGGATAATGTTGTAAAAAATTACCCTGGCATGGATTCTGTCAATATAAAGTTATTATAAAATAAAATAAAATAAAAAATAAATAAAATAAAATAAAAAAATAACTTCACATTTGTTTTCTTAATGGGGGACTGGGGCTGGCGATAAGGGAGAGAATCTGGAACTCAAAGTTTTAGAAAACAAATATATACAAAATCATTTAAAATGTAACTGGGGGAAAATATTTTTTTATTGTCAAAAAAACCCCATTCTTAGTGGATTTTTGAAATTTTTTTTTTTACCATTTGTCCTTTTTCAATAATTTTTTTGTAAATATTTTCCCCATGATTTTCTTGCATTGATCTCACTTCTTTTCCCAATTTTTTTCTCCCTCCCTTATTTGTTCTCAAAAATTCTTTGCTCTTTCAGGAATTCTTTTTGGGACTATAAACAGTTTGTATATTTCTTTGAGCTTTTGGTTGTAACATTTTTGATTTTGTTGTGTTTTTCTGAGTTTGTTTTGACTTCCCTGTCACCATAGTAACTTTCTCCTATAAGATTTTTTTTTTGGTTGTTCAATTTTCAACCAATTTATTGATTTTCAATTTTATGTTTAAATTAAACTGTGTTCTCTGGGTAGAAAAAAAAGTCCTTTTTATTTAATATTTTATTTTCCTCTGTAACATGGAAAACAATTTTTAAATTTGTTTTTGAAACTTTGACTCCCTGATTTTCTCTCTGCTTCCCCAACCCCACCCCCATTGAGAACGCATATGTGAAGTTATGCAAAATATTTCCATAAAAATAGATCTCCTGCCCACCCAAGGGGAAAAAAAAAAACTTGACAAAAATAAAGTATGCTTCAATCTGTATTCTGACATAATCAGTTATTTGTCTGGGTATGAATAGTACTTTTAATCATAAATCCTTTAGGGTAGGTTTGCATCATTGTATTGCTGAGAATAGCAAAGTATTTCACAGATGATCATCATATAACATCGCTATTACTTTTTCTTTAGTACATTTCAGTTTGCATGCACTCATGGAGGACTTTACAGGTTTTTCTGAGAACATCCTGCTTATCATTTTCATAAAACAATAATATTTCATCATAATTACATACCATATTATTCAGCCATTTCCCAATTGATGAGAATCGAGGGGGCATTGTTCTAAGCTTCAGGTATTTTTGTGTTGCTGTGTTCAGAGCTCATTCTGGGTCTTTAAGTTTTTGATATTTCTAAGTTGTTATGGTCAAAGGAAGTGAGAGCACTGAAATCATTAATCTGTGTCCTGATGTTTATCTAGGAAAGGACTTTGTTTCACTGAAGTGATAAGTACTAGCACTTTTTTAGCCCTGGAATTGTGACCGGGCCCCTTGCTTTTTTCTGAGCAACCACAAAAATTCTGACCAGGGCTTCTGCTGCTCTGCACTATAATCCTGGAATTGTGAGCTTAAACTGCACATGGGCAATCCTATACCTACTGCAACAAAAGATTCCCTTACCCACTAGTTCAACCCCCTTACCCTTATGCCAGTGTCACAGACCTCTCCCTGCTGATCTCTTAATTTGGAATGGAAAAATGTAACACACTGACCTTTTGTTGGCTCCGTTACTCTAGAATTCAATTTGAAGTGCTATTTTAGTGTTGTTTGGAGGGGAATGTTGAAAGAGTTCAACTGAATTGCTGGCTCTTTTCTATCATCTTGGCTCCCCTCTTGAAATACTTCTTAGAGCAAAGAATGACATTGTTGGAAGGCACCTAAGCTATCTAGTCTCCATTATTTTAAAAAAAGATTAATTTTTGCATGATCTTCCATAAATGACCCTCTAACCTTCATTTGAAAACTTCAAATTCAAGGGAACCTATTATCTCCTGGTGCAGTCTAGTCTCCTTTTGAGTAGTTCTCATTGTTAGGAACAGGTAGGTAGAGTTCAAATTAAACCTCAGACACTTATTAGCTATGTAATTCTGGGCAAGTAACTTAACCTTGTTTCATTTTCCTTATCTGTAAAATGAACTAGAGAAGGAAATGACAAACCATTTTAATATCTTTGCCAAGAAGGTCATGACACAAAAGACATGACTGAAATGACTGAAGAAAAAAACTTTGGAAAAATTGTTTCTTAAAGCCTAAATGTTTCTCTTTGTCACTTTACCTTATAGCCCCTATTTCTACTGGCTAGGGATAAACTAATAAGTCTAATTCCTCATTCATACATCAACCCTTTAAATATTTTAAGATAGGGACACACTAATAATCTAATCCTCATCCATATATCAGCACTTTAAATATTTTAAAGATAACTATCAAGAATTGTCCTTTCTCCAAAGTAAACATCTTCAAGTCTTTATGCTGCTTTTCATATGACAGAGACTCTAGTCTTTCTAATATTTTGGTTGTTCTTCTTTTTCCAATAATCTTTATAAAATGAATTATCTACAATACTAATACAGTGCTTCAGATAGTTTAACCAGAATAAAGTACAGTGGGACTTGAGTTTCTCATGTTCTATATACTATACCTTTCTTAAAGTAGAAAAAAAAATTGAATTAGATTTTTTTTTATCTCTCATGTTGCACTCAGTGCAATTCAGTATATTAGTAAATACTTGCTGATGGATTTTGAGCTTACACTCCATGAAAGCCCCAGATAGTTTCCATACAAACTATTATTGTCACTTTCCTTTCACCCACTACATTAAAGTTGAATTTTTGGAAAGGATTTTAAACTTATCTTTGTTAAGTTTAATTTAAGCATATTTGACCCATTGTTGTAGCATGTGGAGATCTTAAGATCATCCAACATGGTAGCAATTAATCAATAAACATTTATGAAGCATCTATCACACGCCAACCACTTTACTAAGTGATCTTTCTTCACTTCGTATTATCTGCAAATCTGATGCAACGGTTATCTATGCTTTGACCTAACTCACTGATAAAAAACAAAGAATAAAATAGAGCTAAGTACACATCCCTAGAAGTATCCATTGAAGATCTTGCTCCAAGTTGAAATCAACCATTGTCTACTCTTCTAAATCTAAAATACTTTTCCTAATCTTTATAATCTTTGCAAGAGCATTTCTATTAGCTTCCCTGCTTCAAGTATCTTTTCTCTAAGTACATCTGACACAATGCTGTAAAACTTTCCTTACATGCAAATCTGACTGTGCCTTTTCCTACTTAACCAATCCTATTGGCTTTCTATTACTTGCAGAATAAAATATGAATGCTTTTATTTAGCTTTTAAAGTCCTCCCCAGCTGAAGCCCATTTTTTTCTCCCATCACTACCCCTCCCAACTCTTTGATTTAGCCAAATTGCCTTCTTCTCACGTGTGATTCTTCATTTTCCATGTCTATGTCCTTTTTTAATAGCTTTTTATTTATAAAACATATGCATTCAACATTGACCCTTGCAAAATCTTCTGTTCCAACGTTTCCCTTCCTTCCCCCCACCTCTCCCCTAGATGGCAGGTAGTCCAAAATATGTTAAAGTATATGTTAAATATGTATACATATTTATACAGTTATCTTACTGCTCAAGAAAGATCAGATCTAGAAAGAAGGTAAAAAAAAATCTGAGAAGCAAACAATAACAGAAAGAGTGAGAATGCAATGTTGTGATCCACACTCAGTCCCCACAGTTCTTTCTCTGGGTGTAGTGGTTCTCTTCATTACTGAACAATTGGAACTAATTTGAATTATCTCATTGTTGAAGAGAGTTATGTTCATCAGAATAGAACATCATAATAGTATTGTTGTTGAAATGTATAACAATCTCCTGGTTCTGCTCATTTCACTCAGCATCAATTCATGTAAGTCTCTCCAGGTCTCTCTGAAATCATCCTGTTGGTTATTTATTACAGAATAATAATATTCCATATGTGTCCATGTCTTTGGCTATTTCCTATGACTGTGAATCACCCTCTCCTTACTTGTGCTTCATAGAGAAGCAAAACATAGAAATTTCTGTGAAAGATCTCATCATTTCTATTTCAGCAACAAAATCCTCTTTATTAGATATATCAAGCACAGAATAGTAACTCTTATTATCCTTCCATCCACCTTTTAAAGAATGAATGGACCTAAAACAGCATTGAGCTCAAGCCCTCATTTGACATTTGAGTATAATTAATATGAAGATGAAAAAGACTTGATGAGGAGAGGGGAACAATTGTTTTCTTCAAATATCAGGTGGTACACCATGTGGACAAGAGATTGGACTTGCTCTGAGAAACTCAAAGGATGGAATCAGGAACTATGGATGGAAGTTTCATGAAGGTAAATTTTAGCTCATTGTGAGGAAGAACTAATAACTCTGCAGGGAAAGTAATTCCCAAGAAGTGAATTATCCAAGATTAACATAGCTTGTTCTCTGAGGGGAGAGAAGACTGTAAAGCTAGTGTTTAGCAAAATGTCTGACACATAGTAAACACTCAATAATTGCTTATAAAATCAACAATTTGGTTAATCAGGGTCCAGTGAGAAAGAAATCTCAGTCTCTTGTTTTTCATCATAGAGCTCTTTTTATCTTACAATTCTTTTTTCCTTTGTCCTAAAGGCAATATTACCAGATTATTTTGCTCAGGTAATAGAAAACTTTGGCATACTGTTAATCTTTGTTTCTTAGAATTAATATTTATTTTTTCTAGATTTTTTCAAGACTTTCAAACCTCACAAGTATGAGTTTTGACACCAGGAAATGTTAAGAGTAAAGGCATGGGGAGAGAGTGAAAAAAAGTTATGGACAATCATTGCCTTCTAACTCATTCCTCTTTAGATCCCCAACTGAGCACTATAATCATAGAACACAGTATGTCAGAATTAGAAAGCTTTCTGGTTCAACTCCCTAATTTATAGATGAAAAAAGAGAGGTCCATAGGGAGGTTGGGATTTTGTCAGTCACAAAATAATATTAACTTCTTAAAAAACCTTTCTTTGTGTTCCCATCTACCCTCTATTCCTAAGTACTCTATCCTTAAGTCATCTTGTATTGTAAGTTATATTGCATGTGTGTGTATCTATATCTAAATCTATCTTTCTATCTATCTGTCTGTCTATCTAGCCATCTACAAACATACTATATGCTGTCTCTCCCTCCTCTTCCATAGAATATCAGTTTCTTGAGGGCAGGCACTATCTCACTTTTTTGTCATTGAATCTCCAGAGCCTAGCTCAGTGCTTGCCACCTAGATAGTACATAAGCATTTTTTGTTTAATTGATGAATACATTCTTATAGGGTCTTAGGGAGGGAAAGAGTTCCCCAGTTACTCCTAAGAGAGCTTATCTTTTTTCCTCCTTCAGAAACAAATTACTACATTTTCTAGGAAAAGAACAGTCATTTAGGGTTCTGGTTCACTTTCTGGCTCTGATAGTAACTTGTGTCAGTCACTTCCCTTCTCCAAATCTCAGTTTCTTTATTGGTAAGAAAATTATTACTAAGTTATTTTCTAGTTACAGAATTCTTCTTTACTATTCAGTCATCAGTTGTTTCTGACTCTTCATTACCATATTGGGGGGGGTTCTTGAGAAAAACACTAAAATGCTTTGCCATTTGCTTCTCCAGCTCATTTTACAGATGAGAAAAAATGGTTAAGTACTTTCTCAGGGTCATACAGCTAGTAAGTGTCTGAGGAAACTTGTACTCAGGAAAATGATTTTTTTGGTCCCCAGGCCTATACTCTTTCTCCCTCTGCCACCTATTTCTAAGTGCTTCATTTTCTGATGGACATACCAATGCAATGTCATAAAGCCCCACAAGATTTACTCCTTTGGCCTTTGTTAAAATGCAAAAGATGCATGGTTATTGTGACAAAATGGGTCACCTCTCCAAGGGCTGACCTCAAACAAAACTTCACACCTCTGTATCCCCCTGAGTCTGTCTTCCTTTACTTTTTATGAGTAATATTCTATTGCTTCCATCAGGGGTCAAAAAGGAGAATGATTTCTCCCCTTGAGACTACATCCTAGCATCCTGATATTTTGCCATTTTCTCAGTTTTTCTCCTGGGACCATCTTTTTCATGTGCCCCCTAACAACCAGTACATGTAGCTAGCATCCATAGTAAGCAGCTAGACTTCTCTGTAATGCTAAGGGATTTTAGAGTAAAGCCTATGTATAATCAATGGAAAATACACATCTAGGCTTACATTAATCACTGAGTTTTACTCAGACTAATAAAATCCCAATTTTTTAGAGTTACAAGCAGGGTGTCATGGGTCAGTTGATCCATCTTCCATTTCCCATTCAGGAAAATGGGAATACATTTTGAATAAATACTGCCAGTGTTGGGGACCTCACTACCTTGTGAGATGGCTCATTACATTTTTAGATAGCTCAAATGATTATATTTCTCCTTTCATATTGAGTAGAAATCTGCCTCCATATGATTTTCCCTCAAGCATGTATTAAGTGTCTATAAAGCAGCAGGAGGGCAACTAGATGGTGCTTTGGTTAAAGCAATGTAATTAGAATTAGAAGATTCATCTTCATGAGTTCAAATCCAGCTTTGGACATCAACTAGCTGTGTGACCCACAGAATGATATGCTATCATAGAGTGGGAATCACAGATCTGGAATAGCAGGATATCAAGAATAGTCAAGGGTAAAAGCATGGAGATGGGGTATGGATAACCATTGCTTTCTAGTCCACTTCCCTTCTGATTTCCTCACTATACTCATAGGACACAGAATGTCAGATTTAGAAAACTTTCCAGTTCAATTCCCTCATTTACAGATGAAAGAAAAGAAGTGCTGTAAAAAAGCTGAAATTTTCTTAGTCACAGGGCGATAATGACATTGAAAATAACAACAACAATAATAATAATGTTTGTTGATGAGGATGATGATGACAATGTTAATAACAACAATTAGCATTTATATCACGTTTTAAGGTTTGCAAAATGCTTTGCAAATATTATGTCATTTAATCCATATAACAATCTCAAGAGATAAGTGCTATGTTATCTCCACTTTAAAGATGAGGAAAATGAGGGAGGATAAATAACTAGTCCAGCATCTCTCAACTAGTAAATATCCTAGACTAAATTAGAAGTCAATTCTTCCTGAATTCAAGTCCAGGAGTTTATTCTTTGTGCCATCTAGCTGGTTTTTCTATGCCTTGTTGGTATGTAGGTAAATAGCAGAAACAGGGCAAGAACCCAGATGTGTGAGATCCAGGAGAATGTTCTTTTCACTCTAATAGGAAACCTCTCTTTTATCTCTGCTTTATTTCCTTTCAGGCCAGGGAGCATGAGGGACTAAAGACCTATATGTGCTCTTCTTTGACAATGATGCCAAGAAATACAGTCTTGTGTGGAGATAATGGGAAGGGAAAAATAATGTCTGAATGATTCCTGCTTGCTCCAGTAGCAGTTGATGCAACAACTGGAAACAAGAGGCAATGGCTATTTTTAAAGCTCTTTTATATTTCTAAAGCTGCTAGTCCCTGTCTACTGAGCTATAGCATGTGCCCACAACTATAATTAACAGCAGGCACTTGATTGTTTGGGGTGATGTAATTATGGCCATGCCTGAACATGGATAGGCTTTGAGAACCAGTGAAGTAAGCAGATTTAAAGAGTAATTGGAATTGAGCTTCATGGCCATCTGACAGAGTCCCTGTTGGACTGCTGGGGGAGCAAGGGACAGAAAGACAGGCTGATTACAGGACGTGTCATTTACAAGAATGTAATTGGTTCCTTCTTTGCCAATGACCCATCCCTCTTTGGAGTCGGATCAATGTACAGAGTATGATGAATATTCCTGGTGTCCCTCAGCAGGCATCTTCTACCTTTGTCAATCAATCACACAATCAATTAATTAAAAACACACTTATTGAGCTTTTACTCTGAGCAGAGATTAGTGCTGGGGATAAAATAGGAGAATATATCATTCTCTAAGGATCTATGAGTTCTTCATTGCTGGTTTTCTCTGTGTGTACATTACTTCAAAGTCTCTACATATCTCTGCTCCAAGAAATAACAACAACAAAAATGATCTCCTGATTACTAGTGTATGTTGGAATCTTTACAAACTGCTAACTCATTAGAGTTGATAGATTATTGATCTGATCTTACAAGAAGATGTTTTGGGCCAGAATCTGAAACAAGGTACTAAGTAGAACTAATTGATACAATGCTTGTGTTTACACCTTTACTCATTGGAATTCACAAGTATGGGAGATTCACAAAGTTAACTGTGTAACTTTGTGAATTCACACCTCCCTTGAAGCTCTTAGGGCCAGAGAGCACTCTGGAAGAAAACCTATAATCCCTCTCTCGCTCAGATCCCACAAATCCTCTCTCTCATATAAAACAGACAGAGGCTCTCGGGGAAGGCTGAGCGGAAGACTGAGAAGGGAGCATCAGTTCAGTTGAGGAGAAGCACTTTCTTAGAGGCACAACCAGATTCATCTTCATCTCACACCACTGTGGTGGCTGGGCTCCTGCACTTCCCCCACTGAGACCAAGCTGGTCTGAAAGACTCACCAGAAAGCTAGCCGAGCCCCAAGTGAAGGAGACAAGAGATTCATTCCATCTTTGTGCTGGCTGGAGGCTGAAGAAAGCAGAGGCAGAGGCTGAAGGACAAAACCTTTGGATTTGGAGACATTCGGAGGGAGCTCTTGGAACCAAAGCAGAGAGATAGGCCTCTAAGCTAACCAAGCTATATTGGAGACAATAAAAGATCTGAACTTTTATCACCTGGCTGCATCTGGGGTAATTATTGATCTGAACTGATACTAAGGCTGCCTCCAGAAAACCTCCCCAAGAAACCTGCTCTCTCCCAGAGAGAACCATTATCTTATTATATTAAAGAAGAAAAACACAACACGTGTAGAGTTCATGAAAGTTTTTTTTTTTTACTTAGCTAAACTTATTGATCAAATCCAGAATATTTGATAACCATACTCAAAGCCTTTTCAGATTGGTAGGACCTAGTAGAGCTTTAACTCTGTTGGAATAGACTTCAAGAATCCAAGATCATTTCTAAACCTCAGTGTGTCTCTCAGGGAGAACTCTAATGGGGGAGGATAAAGAATAAAATGCAGCCTCTGCATCTATTTGGGGAAAGAAAGTAAGACCATGGGACATGACTGACAATACTAGATGATATTCATTGAGTGGCACATGAGAGGTGAAAGCAGTAAATGCTATTGGGTTACAGGGCAGGGAAGGTCATAATGATAAGAAAGTCTTGAGAGTGGGTATAAGACTAGAATGAATTTTGAGAGATAAATAGGATTTAGTAAAAGAATGAAAATTAAGCAAGCATGGTATAGTGGATAGATCATTGTATTTAGAGCCAGGAAGACCCGAGTTAAGATCTTGACTCAGGCACTTACTAGCTATGTGATCCAACTCACAATTTCTCAGCCTCAGTTTCCTCACCTATAAAATGAGAAGTTTGGATTTGATGGGAGTCTCTTGCAGTATTAGTATATCTTAAGAAGAACGTCAGAAACAAAGTGGTAGAAAAGAGAGACAAAGCTGGTTGGAAAGAGAATGATGAGAACATAAGGTCAGTGTTAAAGAGAATTAGCAGATAAAATTAGAGGATTAAGTTAGTATGATACTATTCAAAGGTATTTACTGTCATTCTAAAAAGTCCAAAATATGGGAAATGTGGGAGCCTATTTAAACATTTTAAGTAGTTAAGTGTTTAGGAAATGGACGTATTTTAGGAAAATAGATAAAGTCATCATATAAAGTGGGAAATAAAATTTGTAGAAATAGAGACAATTGTCATACTATTTCAGTAGTCCAAGGGAAGTAATAAGGTACTAGATTAGGTTGAAATTGTGTGTGGTTTAAATTAAAAGGAGGGATTAATCAAGAGCTATGTCTCTCTACAGTCTCTTTGAGGAAGCTCATTTACTCCCATGGCTCCATCTTTCACCTGTCTGCCAAAGACTCCAAACTCCAAAATTATATCTTCACCACTAATCTCTCCACAGAAATCCAGTCCTACATTTCCAATAGCCTAATGAACATCTTAACCCAATTGTTCTTCAATTAATATCCCAAACTTAGGATATCTCAAATGATTTTCTTGTTACCCAAAATCTGCTTTTCTCATATACCCTATTTTTCTGTATGGGTATACCATCTCCCCCATCCAATATGTTCAAGCTGACTAAGTAGTACCATTGAGTCCAGATGTGAGGACTCTAGGAAAAAGGAGTTAGCCAGGAAAGCAGATGCTAAATTCTATGGCTATCCTTAGAGTCAAAGTTCTACAATTTGGTTACTTTGAGAATTAGCATCAGTTTTATTTTACCTATTTTTTCCCTCAAGGTATACTCAAATCCTTTCTTGATTTGGCCAGTAAACACTTATTTAATATTTTCTGTGTATAAGACCCTATAATTCACACTGATATTCAACAAAAGATGCAACATAGTTCCTACTTTCAAGGACCTTACAAATCAATGGAAAGAAATGAAATATCAGGAAAAGCTAAGTAAATATAAAGGATAGGTTAAGGCAAAGTACTATGAGAATTTTGCCAAAACAGAGATCACTTTTACCTAGTGTGAGTGTAATTAGCAATTGTTTCTCTTTTGGCCATAAACACTGAGAGTCTTCCCCTCCCAAATCACTTTTTTTTCCCACTAGGTAAAAGAAGCCATTTTTGGTCTCATTTCTTAGCCAAACCTTAATCACTGAATGATCATTGCCTCAGACAGACTGGGACTTGGGAAAGACCTTAGCTTAAAAAGGCCAAGGTATTCTACTCTATCCAGGACCATCTTTAATCATCCTGATCTGCATGCCATTGGACTTATATGGCTCCAGAAGAGACAATGAGGTTGGTGACTTTGCACAACTCTGCCATACTTTATCAAGTCTTATGACATTCCCAATGTTATTGATTTTCTTTGATAATGAAGAAAAACAACAACAAACCTGTGATTCTAAAGGATTGCTTCATAGATCATGTGAGAATTGAGTTCACCACGAAGGAAGCATGACTTAGGGATTAAGATTATTCTAAGCATGAAGAAACGACATATCAAAGATGCAGATTTGGAAGAAGGTAGTACAAAAACAAAGAATAGCTGCCCAAAATCATAGAAACTCATAGAACACAAGAAGGGAATGGAATAGGGAGGAAGAATCATGGGCCTATAGATTGAAAGATAAAAAAAAAAAGAACTTACATACAGTCCAATCTTCTCAATATATAGATGAAGAAAACAAAATTCACAGAGGGTAAGTGAATTTATTCAATGCCCTTATTTAATGGCAAAGCCAGATACCATATTGTACAGCTTTAAAATATCAGGGTCAAGAATTAATACTCTGTTCATTCACCAATAGTCATTGAATTTTTTGAGTAGAGGAATGCTGTATTAGGAAGATTACTAAGGTCAAAGTGGGAAAAACAGCTTAGTAAGGATATACATTGGGTCGTAAACTATTTTAAGTCATCTCTGACAAAGTACAAAGAACAGGTAAGGTGCTTCAAGACTATGACCAGGCAAATAAAGTTCCCACCCATCTTTAACAAGTGGAAGAATATGGTTTCTGAAATCTATATCTTTGATTTATAGAAATTTTTATTATTACTTTGTAGACATAGAAAAAGGGTAAGGAGAAAATTACAAGGTGGGAACAAATTATGTTAGAATAGCACCATTTCTTCCTTTTTAAGTCAGAGGAAAGTAGTTGATATGGATTATAAATTTATTTTAGCAAAGCATTTGGTGAAATCTCATTTTATTCTTGCAGACAAACTAGTCTTGTCATAGTGCAGTTGGTGGATTAAAAACTACTTGGTTGACCAAATTCAAAGAGTTATGATTAAAGGAATGATTTCAATCTGGGATAGAGGTCTCTAGTGGAGGACTCTTGAGACTGTTTGCATAACATTTTTTTTTAATGACACAGGTGAAAATATAGATGGCGTACTTACCAAATTTCCAGATGTAGTGAAGCTAGGTAAAATAGTTAATACATTGTATGATGGACTTGGTAACTAAAACAGATCTCCTTATACTAGATTGATGAATGACTTTATTTTAAAAGTTCAGGGGTGTGTGTGTGTGTGTGTGTGTGTGTGTGTGTGTGTGTGTGTGTGTATGTGTTAATTTTTTTTCCAGAATTGTGATTTTATGGTATCCATAAAGCAACCCTCTTAATATCCCATAGAAAAATAATATGGCAGAGATGTGACTAAACCCACTTTATGCTGCATTAATGGTCCTATACTACCCCCAAAAGAAGAAGGGGACAGTCTTACTGTTCTGCCCGAGTCAAATCATAAATGAAATATTGTGTTCAGGGCTCCCTACTATTTAGAAAATATCTAAGGGAGGCTAATCAGAATAATGAAAAGACTCAAAATCATGTTATATGAGTTTCAAATGAATCAACTAAATATATATTACTTAAAAGAAAACTTAATAGGAAGGAGTAGCAGAGCTATTTGCAACATTTGCCAGATTATGTGTATCTCTCCCTATAATCACTTTTCATTATTATTGTTTATTTCCTTTACAGCAAATATTCTCAACTCACTCCTCTAATATTGAAGGTAGCTGCTTTTCCCAGTCTTAATTCTGTAAAGTATCCATGAGATATAATATTAGCTTGATCCTTCATTCCTTTGTGTTCCTCTCATTGTTAGCTGCCACTGATTAGCTCTCTAGTTAACCAATTAACATCAATTAACTTTTTCAAAGGGATATTTGGTGGCTAAAGTATAGCAGAAATACAAATATAAGCATTTCCACTGCTCAAAGCCACCTCAAACGTGCAGCATTTGGAAGGCACACTCCACATTTCCACCTCAGTCATTGGTAAGAATGAACTCAAATTTAATGTAATTTTGACATGCAATTACCTGAATAGGTTCACTTTCAAATGTTATATAACCATTGAATGAATCCATATCTGAGCTACCATTAGCATGGGTCTGTTGGGTTATTTTGCAGGACCTCAATGCCCAGCTGAGGAGTGGCAAAAACTAGCATGGATTTTAGTTCCTGAATCTTTGATAGTTTACCATTCTGACCTTTTGAAACTTAGAAGGTCATTGCTGTCTTCTTTCTTCATCTAAAAACAAGCAAGAAAAGACACCAAAGAGACAGAAATAACAGAAGTGTCATCTATTCACAGATAACAATGTGGCATTCCCACTGGGGAAATCAAGTCCTAAGGCCTCTCTCTCCACCAAGAGATTGCAGAATTTCTTTTTTTTTAATTTAGTATTTCATTTCCCCCATATACATATAAAAACAATTTTAACATTTATTTTAAAATTTTGGGTTTCAAATTTTATTTCCCTTCCTCCCCTCCCCAACATTGAGAAGTCAAGCAATTTTATATAGGTAATACATAGGTAGTTATGAAAAACTTTTCCAGGTTAGTCATGTTGTGAAATAAAACAGAAAAAACTTCAAGAAAAATTATACATTTTTTTTTAAAAATTCAGAAAGTATCAGTTCTTTTTCTGGGGATGGGTAGCATTTTTCATCATAAGTCCTTCAAAGTTGTCTTGGATCACTGTATTGCTAAGAATAAGTCATTCATATCATTCCTGTTACTTTTGTCTACAATACATTTCACTTTGCATCAGCTCATGTAAATCTTTCCAGGTTTTGCTGAGAATATCCTGCCCATTATTTCTTAAGGCATTCCCCTACTCATTTGAAAAGACAAGAAATATGATACCAATTACATATTTGAAATCATACAAAATAAATTTTCCATATTGAAAAAAAAGGAAAAAATAAAGTGAAAAAAATATGTTTCAATCTATACTCAGATTCCAGCAGTTTTTTCTGTCTTTCTCTTCTTTTCCCCCCTCCCCCCTCTCTCTCTGTCTAGCAGTGGATAGCATTTTTCATAAGTCCTTCAGGATTGCTTGGGATCATTGTATTGATCAGAATAGCTAACTTGTTCACAGTTGATTATCATATAATATTGCCATTACCATGTACAATGTTCTACTGATTTTGTTCAATTGTATCAGTTCACAAAATTCTTAGCAGGGTTTTCTGAAAGTACAGTGCTCATCATTTCATATAGCACAATAACAATCCATCATAAACACATAACACAATTTATTCAGCCATTCTCCAATTGATGGTCTTCTCCTCAATTTCCAATTCTTTGCCACCAGAAAAGAGCTGCTATAAATGATTTTGTACTTATTGGTCCTTTTCCTTAAAAAAAAAAATCTCTTTTGGGATGTAGACCTAGTAGTGCTATTGCTAGGTCAAAGGGTATGTCTAAGGTTGCATTTGAATTCCGATCTTCTTAACTTCAGGCCCAGCATTCTCTCTTGCTGCCTTTAAATAAAATAAATCTAGTGATCAGTAGCTCTTATTTTATGATTAGGGCTGGTATCAGTTGAGTTTGGAGAAAGCATGGATAGTAATTACCTATGGAGGTCACACATATATTGAATACATGTATAGTGAGATAGTACCAAGTCTGCTCAAGTTTATAAACATAAAAGAATTTAAGTAGAGAAAAAATAATAACACAAAGTTAATTAAAACCCTTAGATATAAAAGAGATAAGGTCTTCAGGCATAACGACACAGGAGTAATGACACAGGAAAAAGGATATGTATTATGGAGCACACTTCTTGCTGGCCTTCTTTGACTGACCCCAATACATAATGGGTCCCTCTCACATATGGTCACATTTGCCTGTCCAGCCACTATGAATTAATCCAAGTGGCAGGTCAAATATATTTATTACATTAACTTTCATTCCTATGTATCCATGACACCAGTAGATAAACTCACATAAACTTACATGAGAATTCATCTTCCTTACTTAACTTACATGTGAGAGCTAGTCTGGAACATAGAGGAAAGGAAAGCAAAGTTAAGGATAAAAAATGCACCTATCTCTAACACTGGATGTAGAAGGGTCTTAATTAAAGAAAAAGATATCACTAGATCATGGGTTCAGTAATCTTCAAACCAATGCAGAAAGAGTAAAGCAGATCAGCAGTTATATGAAGAATGTAACCTAAAAAGTCCTCCTCATATTAAAAATCATATACCTATAAAAGGCCACCCTTGAGATCCATTATTCCTCTTAGCTCACCATAGATATGCCTGAGTTTGATCATCCACATGAGGGTATTTCAGTAATGCAAGTAAATCATAGGACTTATCAATAAAGAATAAGGAAAGATCTCATTCAGAGTTATCTGAATGATCTCTAATCTATACTCTCAAAAGGAAATCATCAATGAAAACTGCTCTAATATTGTAGAAATCAAGACTAAAATAAAAATAAAAAATGCATCAATCATCTTATGAAAGAGAAATCAAAATGAAAACTTTCAGCAACATTATAGCCAAATTTCAGAGTCCCCAGGTCAAAGAAAAAAATATTTCAAGCACACAAAGAGAAACTATTCAAATATCATTTAATAGGGTCAGGATAACACAAGATTTAGCAACTTCTACATTAAGCTGTCAAAGAACTTGGAATATGATAATCTGGAGAGTAGAGGTAGGATTACAGACAAGAATCATCTATCCATCAAAACTAGCATAATCTTTCAAAAGGAAAGTAGATATGGAATGGAATGTAGGCTTTTAAGAATTTCTGCTAAAAAGACCAAAACTGAATAGAAAATTTGACATTCAAACAGAATACTCAAGAGAAGCATAAAAGGAAGGTGAAACATGTAACTCCCAAAAACTTTATCATTATTAGGGCAGTTAGAAGGAGTCTATACAGACAGGAAGCATTGGTATGAGTTAATGACGTTTGGATAATTTTCCAAAAAAAAAAAAAAAAGAATGTAGGAGTAAGAAAGAGGGATACACTTGAATAAAAAGGAAGAAAAGGGTAGAATGAGGAAACTTTTTTCAATGAAGGAGCTGCACAAGGAAGGATATTTACTGTGAAAAGGAAAATGAGGGGTAGAATGGGAAATGCTTGAACTTCACTCTCATTAAAATTGATTCATCTTTATAACCAGTGTTTCTGATAAAGATCTCATTTCTAAAATATTTTAAAAACTGTGTCAAACTTATAATACAAGTTATTCCCCAAATGATAAATGGTCAAAGGATATGAACAATTTTCAGATGATGAAATTAAAGCCATCTATAGTCATATGAAAAAATGCTCTAAATCACTTTTGATTAGATAAATGCAAATTAAAACAACTCTGAGGTACCACCTCACATCTCTTAGATTGGCTAAGATGACAGGAAAAGATAATATAAATGTTGGAGGTGATGTGGGAAAACTGGGACACTGATACATTGTTGGTGGAGTTGTAAAATGATCCAAACATTCTGGAGAGCAATTTGGAACTATGGCCAAAGAGCTTTAAAACTGTGCGAACCCTTTGAGCAGTGCCATTACTGGGTCTGTGTCTCAAGCAAATTATAAAGGGGGGAAAAGGGTCCACATATGCAAAAATGTTTTTAACAGCCCTTTTTGTGGTAGCAAAGAATTGGATGAGCAGATGCCCATCAATTGGGGAAGGCTGAACAAGTTGTGGTATATGAAAATAATGGAATATTATTGTTCTATAAAAATGATGAACAAGTTGATTTTAGAAAGGCCTGGAAAGATTTACATGAACTGAGCCTCAGTGAAATAAGAAGAATCAGGAATACATTGTACACAATAATAACAAGAATGTGTGATGATCAACTATGAAAGACTTCATTTTTCTCCATGGTTCAATGATCCAAATTAATTCCAATAGACTTTGGAGAGAAAAATGCCATTTGCATCCAGAAAAAGAACTAAGTAGACCGAATGTAAATTAATACATGCTATGTTCGATGACTTCCGGTTAAGATGGCGGAGAGGAGGCTCACAGTTGCATAAGCTCCGCGCTTTCTCTCACTATCCACTTCATTACAAGCCTCTGAATCAATGCTTGACTGAAAAAAACCCACAAATAGTTACCAAGAGAAGCCATCCTTGAGATCCGCCAAGAAAGGTCTGTCTTTACTGGAGGGCTGGGGCGGTTTTAGATCGGGCGCAGGCTGAGGGCAGCGGCAGTGAGAGCACGGGAGCAGACTGGAGAGGGGGTGGGGAGTGATCGCAGCTGTCTCTGCGGGGAGAGCTTCGCTACAGGTTTGGAACCTGCAGCAAGTCAGCAGCCCAGCAGAGAAGCTAAAAACACCGGGGCTGAAGAACACAACCGCAAACAGCTGGAGTCTCTCAGGACCTGGCCGCCCCCCCCCCTTCCCCCCCCTCAGTGACTCAGCACGCTTTGGGATCTCAGAGCGCAGGCGCAGCACAGTCCTGCTAGTGCCTCACTGCTGCCACCTGCAGTCTGTAGAGGAAGCTCGATAACACACCCAGCCCCCCCCCAAAGAAAGACTCCAGTTTTTTCTGTTTTTCTTTGGTAGTTTGTCTCTGATTAATAGACAGAATGAGCAAGAAGCTGAAGAGGACTTTAACCCTAGACAGCTTCTACACAGATAGAGAGCAGACTCTAAATCCTGAGGAGACTAAAAACAGGCAGTCCCCAGGTGATTCCCCAAAGGAGGAGATCGTCTGTTCCTCAGCACAGATGAACCTCATAGAAGTGATTAAAAAGGCTCTCACAAGGGAGCTAGAAGAAAAATGGGGAAAGCAGAGTGAGGCTTGGCAAAAGGAGAAGGAAGCTTGGGAAAAGGAGAGGGAGGCTTGGCAAAAGAGCCTGGAGAAGTCAGTTAAAGAGAGAGTGGATAAAGAAGTAAAATCCTTGAAAAATAGGATTAGTGAACTGGAAAACAAAATTGGCGAAATGGAAAAAAATTCCACAGAACAAAAGAACTCAATTGGACAATTAGAGAAAGATTTTAAAAAAGTGAGTGAAGAGAATACTTCACTGAAAATCAGAATTGAACAAGTGGAATTGAATGACTCGAGGAGACAAGAAGAATCAGTCAAGCAAATCCAAAAAAATCAAACAATGGAGAAAAATGTGAAATACCTTCTGGGGAAGACAACAGACCTGGAAAACAGATCCAGGAGAGACAATCTGAGAATCATTGGACTCCCAGAAAAACATGATGAAAAAAAGAGCCTGGACACTGTCTTCCAGGAAATTATCAAAGAGAACTGCCCAGAAGTCATAGGAACAGAGGAAAAAATAAACATTGAAAGGATTCATCGATCACCCACTGAAAGGGATCCTAAAATCAAAACACCAAGGAATATAGTGGCCAAATGCCAGAACCCTCAGATGAAAGAAAAAATATTGCAAGCGGCTAGAAAAACCCAATTCAAGTATCAAGGAGCCACAATAAGGATCACCCAGGATCTGGCAGCATCCACATTAAAAGATCGAAGGGCCTGGAATATGATATTCCGAAAGGCTAAGGAACTTGGTATGCAACCAAAAATAACTTACCCAGCGAGAATGAGCATCTTTTTCCAGGGAAGAAGATGGACATTCAACGAAGTAAGCGAATTTCATCTATTTCTGATGAAAAAACCAGAACTTAACAAAAAGTTTGATCTACAAATATAGAACTCAAGAGAAATCTAAAAAGGTAAAGATTAATCTTGGGAACTATATTTTGACTAAATAGATGCATAAAGAATACATGTATACCTTGTTCTAGAAATTGATGTGGAAAGGACATTGTACCAGAAAAAGGGTAAAGTGGGGGTAGTACATCTCATGAAGAGGCATAGGAAACCTATTATATCTGAGAGAAAGAATGGAGGGGGATGAATATAGTGGGTATCTTACTGCCTTCAGAATTGGCTTTAAGTGAAAAATCTTAAGACATATTCAATCTATGGTGAAACTTCTCCCATCTCATTGAAAAGTGAGAAGGGAAAAGTGGAAAGGGAAGGAATAAGCTAAGCGGAAGGGAATACGGGAACTGGGAGGGAAAGGGGTAAGATAGGGGGAGGAACTCTAAGGCGGGGGGAGGGACACTAAAAAGGGAGGGCTGTGAGAAACAAGGGGTGCTCACAAGCTTAATACTTGGAAGGGGGGGAAAGGGGAAAGAAGGGAGGAAAGCATAAACCAGGGTTAACAAGATGGCAAGTAATACAGAATTGGTCATTCTAACCATAAATGTGGACGGGGTAAACTCCCCCATAAAGAGGAAGCGGTTAGCAGAATGGATTAAAAGCCAGAATCCTACAATATGTTGTTTACAGGAAACACACCTGAAGCGGGGAGATACATGCAGGTTAAAGGTAAAAGGTTGGAGCAAAATCTACTATGCTTCAGGTGAAGTCAAAAAAGCAGGGGTAGCCATCCTGATCTCAGATCAAGCTAAAGCAAAAATTGACCTAATTAAAAAAGATAAGGAAGAACACTATATCTTGCTAAAGGGTAGCATGGATAATGAAACACTATCTATATTAAACATATATGCACCAAGTGGGGTAGCATCTAAATTCTTAAAAGAGAAACTAAGAGAGCTGCAAGAAGAAATAGACAGTAAAACTATAATAGTGGGAGATCTTAACCTTGCACTCTCAGAATTAGATAAATCAAACCAGAAAATAAATAAGAAAGAAGTTAAAGAGGTAAACAGAATACTAGAAAAGCTAGATATGATAGATCTCTGGAGAAAATGTAATGGAGACAGAAAGGAATACACTTTCTTTTCAGCAGTTCATGGAACCTATACAAAAATTGACCATATATTAGGACATAAAAACCTCAAACTCAAATGTAGTAAGGCAGAAATAGTAAATGCATCCTTTTCAGACCACGATGCAATGAAAATTACATTCAACAAAAAAGCAGGGGGAAGTAGACCAAAAAATAATTGGAAACTAAATAATCTCATACTAAAGAATGATTGGGTAAAACAGCAAATCATAGACATAATTAATAACTTCACCCAAGAAAACGATAATAATGAGACATCATACCAAAATGTATGGGATGCAGCCAAAGCGGTAACAAGGGGAAATTTCATATCTCTAGAGGCCTATTTGTATAAAATAGAGAAAGAGAAGGTCAATGAATTGGGTTTGCAATTAAAAATGCTAGAAAAGGAACAAATTAAAAACCCCCAGTCAAACACTAAACTTGAAATTCTAAAAGTAAAAGGTGAGATCAATAAAATTGAAAGTAAAAAAACTATTGAATTGATTAATAAAACTAAGAGTTGGTTCTATGAAAAAACCAACAAAATAGACAAACCCTTAGTAAATCTGATTAAAAAAAGGAAAGAGGAAAATCAAATTGTTAGTCTTAAAAATGAAAAGGGAGAACTCACCACTAACGAAGAGGAAATTAGAGCAATAATTAAGAGTTACTTTGCCCAACTTTATGCCAATAAATTCGACAACTTAAAAAGAAATAGAAAAATACCTCCAAAAATACAGCTTGCCCAAACTAACAGAGGAAGAAGTAAATATCCTAAACAGTCCCATCTCAGAAAAAGAAATAGAACAAACTATCAATCAACTCCCTAAGAAAAAATCCCCAGGACCAGATGGATTTACATGTGAATTCTACCAAACATTTAAAGAACAATTAACTCCAATGTTATATAAACTATTTGAAAAAATAGGGATTGAAGGAGTCCTACCAAACTCCTTTTATGACACAGATATGGTACTGATACCTAAACCAGGTAGGCTGAAAACAGAGAAAGAAAATTATAGACCAATCTCCCTAATGAATATTGATGCTAAAATCTTAAATAAAATATTAGCAAAAAGATTACAGAAAATTGTCACCAGGATAATACACTATGACCAAGTAGGATTTATACCAGGAATGCAGGGCTGGTTCAATATTAGGAAAACTATTAGCATAATTGACTATATCAATAACCAAACAAACAAAAACCACATGATCATCTCAATAGATGCAGAAAAAGCATTTGATAAAATCCAACATCCATTCCTAATAAAAACACTTGAGAGCATAGGAATAAATGGACTTTTCCTTAAAATAGTCAGGAGCATATATTTAAAACCATCAGTAAGCATCATATGCAATGGGGAAAAACTGGAACCTTTCCCAGTAAGATCTGGAGTGAAGCAAGGTTGCCCACTATCACCATTATTATTTAATATCGTATTAGAAACACTAGCCTCGGCAATAAGAGTCGAGAAAGATATAAAAGGAATTAGAGTAGGCAATGAGGAAACCAAACTATCACTCTTTGCAGATGATATGATGGTATACCTAGAGAACCCCAGAGATTCTACCAAAAAGCTATTGGAAATAATTCATAATTTTAGCAAAGTAGCTGGCTACAAAATAAATCCCCATAAATCCTCAGCATTTTTATACATCACCAACAAAACCCAACAGCAAGAGATACAAAGAGAAATTCCATTCAGAATAACTGTTGATACCATAAAATATTTGGGAATCTATCTACCAAAGGAAAGTCAGGAATTATATGAGCAAAATTATAAAAAAGTCTCCACACAAATAAAGTCAGACTTAAATAATTGGAAAAATATTAAGTGCTCTTGGATTGGCCGAGCGAACATAATAAAGATGACAATACTCCCTAAACTAATCTATTTATTTAGTGCTATACCAATCAGACTTCCAAGAAAATATTTTATTGATCTAGAAAAAATAACAACAAAATTCATATGGAACAATAAAAAGTCGAGAATCTCAAGGGAACTAATGAAAAAAAAATCAAATGAAGGTGGCCTAGCTGTACCTGATCTAAAATTATATTATAAAGCAGCAGTCACCAAAACCATTTGGTATTGGCTAAGAAATAGATTAGTGGATCAGTGGAAAAGGCTAGGCTCACAAGACAGAATAGTCAATTATAGCAATCTAGTGTTTGACAAACCCAAAGCCCCTAACTTCTGGGAAAAGAATTCAATATTTGATAAAAACTGCTGGGATAATTGGAAATTAGTATGGCAGAAATTAGGCATGGACCCACACTTAACACCATATACCAAGATAAGATCAAAATGGGTCTATGACCTAGGCATAAAGAACGAGACTATAAATAAATTAGAGGAACATAGAATAGTTTATCTCTCAGACTTGTGGAGGAGAAAGAAATTTGTGACCAAAGATGAACTAGAGACCATTACTGATCACAGAATAGAAAATTTCGATTACATCAAATTAAAAAGCCTTTGTACAAATAAAACTAATGCAAACAAGATTAGAAGGGAAGCAACAAACTGGGAAAACATTTTCACAGTTAAAGGTTCTGATAAAGGCCTCATTTCCAAAATATATAGAGAACTGACTCAAATTTATAAGAAATCAAGCCATTCTCCAATTGATAAATGGTCAAAGGATATGAACAGACAATTTTCAGAGGATGAGATTGAAACTATTACCACTCATATGAAAGAGTGTTCCAAATCATTATTGATCAGAGAAATGCAAATTAAGACAACTCTGAGATACCACTACACACCTGTCAGATTGGCTAAGATGACAGGAAAAAATAATGATGAATGTTGGAGGGGATGCGGGAAAACTGGGACACTAATGCATTGTTGGTGGAGTTGTGAACGAATCCAACCATTCTGGAGAGCAATCTGGAATTATGCCCAAAAAATTATCAAAATGTGCATATCCTTTGATCCAGCAGTGTTTCTATTGGGCTTATATCCCAAAGAAATACTAAAGAAGGGAAAGGGACCTGTATGTGCCAAAATGTTTGTAGCAGCCCTGTTTGTAGTGGCTAGAAACTGGAAAATGAATGGATGCCCATCAATTGGAGAATGGCTGGGTAAATTGTGGTATATGAATGTTATGGAATATTATTGTTCTGTAAGAAATGACCAGCAGGATGAATACAGAGAGGCTTGGAGAGACCTTCATGAACTGATGCTAAGTGAAATGAGCAGAACCAGGAGATCATTATACACTTCGACAACGATATTGTATGAGGACATATTTTGATGGAAGTGGATTTCTTTGACAAAGAGACCTGAGTTTCAATTGATAAATGACGGACAAAAGCAGCTACACCCAAAGAAAGAACACTGGGAAACGAATGTGAACTATCTGCATTTTTGTTTTTCTTCCCGGATTATTTATACCTTCTGAATCCAATTCTCCCTACGCAACAAGAGAACTGTTCGGTTCTGCAAACATATATTGTATCTAGGATATACTGCAACATATCCAACATATAAAGGACTGCTTGCCATCTAGGGGAGGGGGTGGAGGGAGGGAGGGGAAAAAAATCGGAACAGAAATGAGTGTCAATATAATGTAATTATTAAATAAAAAAACTTAATAAAAAAAAATACATGCTATGTTCACTTTTTCCCCCTGTTTTTTATCTTTCCCATGCTTTTTTGCTCTGATTTTTTCTCTCCCAACATAATTCATAAAACAACATGTATTAAAAATAAAAATAAAAATTCAAAGAGGGAAGAATATATACACACTAAGTTGGGTATAGGAATCTATCTTATCCAATAGGAAGATAAGAGAAAGGAATGGAGTGTGGGAGAAAATGATAAGGGCAGGGTAGATTTGGGAAAGCAGTGCTCAGAAACACTTTTAAGTAAAGACAGGAAACGGGGCTTATATCCCAAAGAGATACTAAAGAAGGGAAAGGGACCTGTATGTACCAAAATGTTTGTGGCAGTCCTGTTTGTAATGGCTAGAAACTGGAAACTGAATGAATGCCCATCAATTGGAGAATAGCTGGGTAAATTGTGGTATATGAATGTTGTGGAATATTATTGTTCTGTAAGAAATGACCAGCAAGAAAAATACAGAGAGGCTTGGAGAGACTTACATGAACTGATGCTAAGTGAAATGAGCAGAACCAAGAGATCATTATATACCTCAACAACGATACTGTATAAGGATGTGTTTTGATGGAAGTGTATTTCTTTGACAAAGAGAAGATCTAACTCAGTTTCAATTGATCAATGATGGACAGAAGCAGCTACACCCAAAAAAAGAACACTGGGAAATGAATGTAAACTGTTTGCATTTTGGTTTTTCTTCCCGGGTTATTTTTACCTTCTGAATCCAATTCTTCCAGTGCAACAAGAGAACTGCTCGGTTCTGCACACATATATTTTATCTAGGATATACTGTGACACATTTAACATGTATAGGACTGCTTGCCATCTGGGGGAGGGGCTGGAGGGAAGGAGGGGAAGAATCGGAACAGAAGTGAGTGCAAGGGATAATGTTGTAAAAAATTACCCTGGCATAGATTCTGTCAATAAAAAGTTATAATTATTTTTAAAAAATATGGAAAAAAAAGAAAACCATGATGAAAAAAAGGAAAGATAATAAGAGAGAGAAAAGGGTAAATGGAGAAAAATGGGACTGAGAGAAATGCATAGTTAGTGACCATAACTGTGAATGGGAATAGGAAGAGCTAACCTATAGAATCGAGGCATATAATAGAATGAATTAGAAACCAGAATCCAACAATATATTGTGAACAAGAGACACACTTAGGACAGAAAGATATGAGAGATAATTGAAATGGAGGACTGGAGCAGAGTCTATTATGCTTCAGTTGAAGTGAAAAGGGCAGAAGTGGCAATCATAATTATAGACAAAGCAAAAGAAATAACTAGATCTAATTGCAAGATATCAAGGAAATACATTTTGCTAAACATGTATCACAGACAATGAAGTGACACTGAAAAAAATTACATCAATTTTCTCCAATAAAGGACTCATTTCTCAAATACATAAGAAACTGACCCAAAATTATAAAGAAGAGTCATTTCCCAATTGCTAAATAAGGATATGAACAAGCAGCTTTCAAAAGAAGAAATCAAAATTATCTATAAATCAAATTGTGTGGAATAGATAAGGAGAAAAACTTACAGGAATGTGTGAATTCTTTTTCTGTATTTTATTTTCATTATTTCTGTGTTTTCCCTATGACCTGTATAATATGTGCAGGCCATATGTACTCGAGCCTTGGCCAGCTATCTCTGAAGCCTGAAGGCCTGATTTTCTGTTTCCTAGAAATCAGGTGATTTCAGGAAAACAGAAACCTTCCATTCCAATCTCTCTGGATAGCAACAACCAATGAGATGCCTCCCCCTCCCCTTCTCAATTCTCTCTTACTTGTGATGTAATCTCTTGTATAAAAGCTGTGTATCTTTACTACTTCTTTAGCCTTCCTACCATGAGCTTTCTCTTTCCCTTATCTCATGATAGAATGTCTCATCCTCCGGAGGTTTTAATAAACAACCTTTCTGCTTTCTATTGAGTGATCTCTGAGTCATCATTTTGGTTAAGGGTTTTCTACAGCCCACACAATATGAAGAAATGTTCTAAATCACTATGGATTAAAGAGCAAATTAAAACAACTTCAGGTACCACTTCATAACTATTAGAAATGACAAATGTTGGAGGTGATAAGAAAAATTAGATACACAAATTCACTGTAAGTGAATGATTAGATTCACTAATTATTAGACCAGTCTAATCATTTTGGAGAAAAATTTACACCAAAGGCTATAAAATTTTGCATACTTTTTGACCCACTACTACTACCACTACTAGATTATCCTGAAGAGAGTCAAAAGCAAGGGGGCGGGGGGAGGGGGGAGGAGGGAGAGAGGGCAAAGGACCTATGTTTGCAAATATATTTACAGGAATTCTTTTGTCATGGCAAAGAGTTGGAAATTGAGTTCATCAATTGGGAAATGACTGAATAAGTTATGGTATATAATTATGATGGAATGTTATTGTGTTGTAAGAAATAACAAGAGATGGAGGGGTTCAGAAAAAAAAGAAATGTGGCAATGCCTATATACATTGTTGCAGAATGAAGTGAAAAGAGCATTGAGCATAGTACCAGCAATATTATAGTAATGATCAACTGTGAAAAACTTGGCTATTCTGATCAATACAGCGATCTAAAACAATTCCAAAGGACTCATGATGAAAAAATGTTAGTCATTTCCAGAGAGAGAACTGATGAACTCTAAATAGAAATTGAAATATAATTTTCTTGCTTTTATGCTTTTTTTTTCATTATGGCTAAAATGAAATATGTTTCACATGATTTTATATGTATAATTTATATTTTTTGCCTTCGTAGTGAGTG